>NC_050588.1:39227500-39287500 GCF_013368585.1 Megalops cyprinoides | reverse complement strand
TGGTTTATATACAGTCACACCTTTTATTTTTATTATGGCTTTAAACAATTTTTTAAGAGTCCTGTCTCTGTCTCTCTCTTGCTCTCTCTCTGTCTCTCTCCCCTCTCATGCCCTCTCTCTCTCTCTCCCTCTCTATCCCTCTCTCCCTCTCTCTCTGCAGAGTGTGGTGAGGGCCAGTTTGGGGCAGGCTGTAAGCAGAGGTGTGAGTGTGAGAATGGGGGTCAGTGTGATCGGCAGACAGGTCAGTGCACCTGTCGTCCGGGCTGGACTGGGGAGCACTGTCAGACAGGTGAGAGACAGACAGACAGAGGCACCAGCTGCTTCTTTACAAGTAAAGATCCTTGTGTTGAAAATATTTAAACTATTGTCTTTCTTATTTATTGCAGTATGTTTCTGCCTTGTGTTAATATATTTTAAACTCCATATGTGTAGTGTTTAAGGTGTGACTACTGTGTTTGGTGTTCAATGTGTAGAGGCATGTGTGTATGGTATAAACAGTGTCTGTTTGGTATGAACAGCCTGTGTTTGGTCTGCACAGTGTGTGTGTTTGGTATGAACAGCCTGTCTCTGGTATGCACAGTGTGTGTTTGGTATGAATAGCCTGTCTCTGGTATGCACAGCATGAGTTTGATATAAGCAGTGTGTGTTCAGTATAAACAGTGTGTGTTTGGTGTGCACAGCATGTGTTTGATATAAGCAGTGTGTGTTCAGTATAAACAGCGTGTATTTGGTGTACACAGCGTGTGCGGCGGGCCGGTTTGGAGCGGGGTGTGAGGAGCGGTGTGAGTGTGAGCACAGCGCCCCCTGCCACCATGTCACCGGCGCCTGCGTGTGTCCCCCTGGCTGGAGAGGGCCGCTGTGCGACAAAGGTCAGTCCCCTCGGCAAACGCACTTTCTGTGTCTCCATCTCTCTCACCCTCTTTTTTCATCTCCTTTATACCTCCCTTTCCCTGTCTTTACCTTCATTTCTCTCTCCCTCTCTCTCTCCCTCTCTCTCTCTCCCTCACTCTCTCTCTCTCTCTCTCTCTCCCTCTCTCTCTCTCTCTCACACTCTCACTCACACTCTCTCTCACACTCTCTCTCTCTCTCTCCCTCTCCCCTCAGTGATGAGGTGCACGCAGTCTCTCTCTCTCTCTCTCTTTCTCTCTCTCCCACTCCCTCTCTCCCTCTCTGTCTCTCCCTCTCTCCCCCTCTCTCTCTCCCTCTCCCTCTCCCCGCAGTGATGAGGTGTACGCAGTCTCTCCTCTCTCTGTGTTCGCAGCCTGTTTGCCCGGCACGTTTGGGGAGGGCTGTGCGCGGCGCTGTTCCTGTCCCCGCGGTGTCTCCTGTCACCATGTGTCCGGGGCGTGCGGCTGTCCCTCCGGCTTCACGGGCAGTGGCTGCGAGCAGAGTGAGTGATTCTCGCCTGTGACTCGCCTGAGTCTGTGCTCACTGCTGCTCTTATCCACAGCCACTTACATCAGTTACAGTTTTTTTCACAATGTTACCCATTTATACAGATGGATATTTACTGAGGCAATTGTAGGTTAAATTGTTATATTCTTATGTCTCTCGGTAGCCTGCCTGCCTGGCACCTACGGACTCAACTGTAATCAGGTGTGCCAGTGCTCAGAGGCCAACCAGCTGTGCCACCCTTTGACGGGCCTCTGCTACTGCGCGCCAGGCTACCACGGGCACCGCTGCCAGCTCGGTGAGGGACATCAACACAGCGCCCTCTAATGGAGGACGGGGCTCAATGGTTTTCACTCAGATACCAGTGGATGACTCTAGACTTATACACATATTGGATGAGATATAACACAGAAAGCACGTCTTCAATAATTCCTCACTCTGGAGTCTGAGAGTGTTAATGTCAAAGACCAGTCTCCTATAATTCATCTCACTACAGTCCAACAGTATTAATATCAAAGACAAGTTTCCCATCTTTCCTCACTCTGAAGTCTGAGATGGTTCAAATCAGAGACCAGTCTCCCATAATTCCTCACTCAGGAGGCTTACAGTGTTACAATCAGAGCCTAGTCTCCCATAATTCCTCACTGTGTCTCTGGGCTCCTAGAGTGTGAAGAGGGCCGCTATGGGCCAAACTGTGAGCGTCAGTGCCGATGTCTGAACGGGGGAGTGTGTCAGCGTACGACAGGCACCTGTGAGTGCCCGCCTGGGTACATAGGAGCCCGCTGCAACATCAGTGAGTATGAGCTCTGCTTCTTACCACTGTGCTACACTGCCACCCACTACATAGTACACATGGATTACACACTATGTACACTGCAGTCACCACACTGTGGAGTGTCAGTCAGAGTGGCTCTCCTGGTTTCTTCTCCCAGCATGCCCTGCAGGTCGCTATGGGAGGGACTGCGCCCAGGTGGCTCGGTGTGCGGAGGGGGCGGGGACTCACCCGGTCACTGGCAGGTGCATATGCAACCCTGGGCAGAGAGGAGAGAGCTGCGAACAAGGTGTGTGAGTGTGAGTGTGAGTGTGAGTGTGAGTGTGTGTGTGTGTGTGTGTGTGTGTGTGTATGTGTGTGTTTGTGGGTATGTGTGTGTGTGTGTGTGTATGTGTGTGTGTGTGTGTGTGTGTGTGTTTGTGGGTATGTGTGTGTGTGTGTATGTGTGTGTGTCAGGCAAAGAGGGACAGGTGGTACAGTAAGTGTGTGTGTGTGTTTGTGGGTATGTGTGTGTTTGTGGGTATGTGTGTGTGTGTATGTGTGTGTGTGTGTGTGTGTGTGTGTGTGTGTTTGTGGGTATGTGTGTGTGTGTGTGTGTGTGTGTGTGTGTGTGTGTGTGTGTGTGTGTGTGTGTGTGTGTCAGGCAGAGAGGGACAGGTGGTACAGTAAGTGTGTGTGTGTGTTTGTGGGTATGTGTGTGTTTGTGGATATGTGTGTGTGTGTGTGTGTGTGTGTGTTTGTGTGTGTGTGTGTGTGTGTGTCAGGCAGAGAGGGACAGGTGGTACAGTAAGTGTGTGCGTGTTTTGCAGGCTGTGCAGTGGGCTGGTTTGGACAGCACTGTGCTGAACGCTGTAACTGCAGGAACGGAGCACAGTGTGACTCTGTCTCTGGGGCCTGTATCTGTGGGCTGGGCTGGACTGGACCTCACTGTGAGACAGGTGAGTAACTGAAGAGCAGTGTCAATTAATGGCTCTGTAGGGTGCAGTACAGTATCTCTGCCTGTAGGGTGCAGTGCAGTGTCTCTGCCTGTAGGGTGCAGTGCAGTATATCTGCCTGTAGGGTGCAGTACAGTATCTCTGCCTGTAGGGTGCAGTACAGTATCTCTGCCTGTAGAGGGCAGTGCAGTATATCTGCCTGTAGGGTGCAGTACAGTATCTCTGCCTGTAGAGGGCAGTGCAGTATATCTGCCTGTAGGGTGCAGTACAGTATCTCTGCCTGTAGAGGGCAGTGCAGTGTCTCTGCCTGTAGGGTGCAGTGCAGTATATCTGCCTGTAAGGTGCAGTAGTGTCTCTGTCTCTGTTTTATAACAGAGTGTCCATCAGGAAGGTACGGCCCTGACTGCCAGCTGCAGTGTGACTGTCACAACAATGCCACGTGTGACAGAGTGACAGGGATCTGCCAGTGTGGTCCTGGGTACTATGGACACCGCTGCGAACACGGTGAGAGCCTTACGCACAAAGCATGCAAACACAACACATGCCTATACATACACACACACACAGCACACAGCACACATACACCCATACATGTATTTACACTGCACTCACAGACGCACTCATAAATTAATAAAGGACAGACTGACACAGTGATGCAGGTACACACCTTCTATATGCAGACTCCTACACCTGTTGATTCTGATTTTAAGTGTCTTGCCCCCCTCCCCCAGCATGCCCTCCTGGTTTCCATGGTCCCCGCTGCCGGCTGCACTGTGACTGCAGAAATGGTGCCCCCTGCCACCCCCAAACCGGCCAGTGCATCTGTCCCCCGGGATACCACGGCTCTCAGTGTGAGAAAGGTGAGTGTCTACTGCCCCCTCTCTGTCCCTGAGCTGTACTGCAGCCTGACTGCCACAGATAGTCTCTCCACTGCACACGGACCACCTGGGTTAATTTGTTTGAAGTGATTTCCTCGTGCTATGGTGGTGAATGACATGTTCCGCTAATGTTTTTACAGAGTCTTTATGTTCTCCCAGTACTATTTTGAATTTACTTTTGGAGTTTAACTGTTGGAAGTTAGGAAGCTCATGGATCTTATCCAGTGCAGTGTTCTGGGAACTTTACTGGCTTGTGTCTGCTAGTCTTGGATGCAGGACTGTAACAGACATAAGACATAAGAGATTTATTGTCATTGTTCAGGACAACGAAATTACAGTTGTCCTGTGGTTGTTGTAGTTTCTATTTTGTCAGTATTGCTCTCACTTGGGTTTGTAACTTCATTGAGATAGTCTGTAGTGGAATGTATCCTTTCTGAATTTCTGCACCATTCCAGTGTCCAGTTTTAGGCGTGATTTTGTTGAAGGAAAGCCGTGTTTTAGGCGTGATTTTGTCATAGGAAAGCCGCGTTTTCTCGTGGTGTTGGCAGTTTGTGGGGCTCTGGCTGCTGTGAAGGCTGGGAGTGTCAGTTTAGCTGACTGTGCAGAGTCTCAGCTGGCTGGTGGGGTCACTCACTGTAGTTTGACATCACTTGGCACTATGAAAACCCTGAATACAGCATGAGCTGACAGAGTCAAGACTAATCTCAGCCTCTTCATGAAGTCTGACTGTTTTGTCTGCATTGGTATCTGCATCTGTCCATCTCTCCTGCTCTTCTGTCTCTCTCTTATTCTTTACTTCTATCTTTATCCTTTGGGGACTTCTTCTCTCCCCCTTCTTCTGTTTCCTTCTCCCCTCTCCCTCTCTGTGTATCTCTCCCTCTCTCTCTCTCCCTCTCTCTCTCTCCCTCTCTGTGTATCTCTCCCTCTCTCTCTCTCCCTCTCTCCCTCTCCCTCTCTGTGTATCTCTCTCCCTCTCCCTCTCTCAGAGTGTGAACAGGGCCAGTTTGGGACGGACTGTTCAGGGTCATGTGACTGTGATGGAGACACCCCATGTGACCCTTTGAGTGGCAGGTGTCTGTGCTCCCCAGGGAGGACAGGAGCCAGGTGTGACATTGGTAAGGAGAGGGCTGGGCCATGTCTGATGTCCATTTCTATGACAACACAAATTCCCATCATGCTTTGGAGCTAATCAGGATCTTCTAATTGAATGAGTTTAGTCATTTGTCCTGGTGTGGAATTATTCCTGTCAGTCAGCTGTATTTTGTGTATCTAACTGCTAGCAGCAGAGTGACTCACGCTTCTCTCTTCTGTGTGTGTGTGTGTATGCGTGCGTGTGTATATGTGTGTGTGTGTGTGCGCGCATGTGTGCATGCATGTGTGTGCATGTGTGTGTATATGTGTGTGTGCGCATGTGTGTGTGTGTGTATATGTGTGTGTGTGTGTGTGCATGTGTGTGCGCGCATGTATATGTGTGTGCGTGCGCGTGTGTGAGTGCATGTGTGTGCATGTGTGTGCATGTGTGTATGTGTGTGCGCATGTGTGTGCGTGTGTGCATGCATGTGTGTGTGTGTGTGTGCGTTTGTGTCTGTCTCAGATTGTAGGGCGAGCCGGTACGGTCCGGATTGCACTCAAAGCTGTGAGTGTGAAAACGGAGCACAGTGTGACCCTCGAAACGGCCGCTGTACCTGCCTTCAGCACTGGATCGGATTCACCTGTCAGGAAGGTAAGGTGATGGCCCCGCCCACTGCTGACCTGCATCAGAGAGGTTTGATTGATGTGTGATGCATGCTTAAGTGGATTGACACCCTGCTGTTCACCTTCCGTCCACAGGGGGGCCCCCTCGCCTGCCTGACAGAAGCAGGAGGGAGCATGCATCACATCTAGACAACACTGTGTAGCGCCCCCTGCTGGCTAAGGATAAGCAACACCTCCGCTCTCCCACTCCTGCAGGGGCGATGCAGGCAGTACTGAACCAGAAAGTAAACGATATCACAGAGATATTTTAAACACTGAGATGGGATCGCACTCTTCCAGCAGGTGGCGCTGTAGAACCAAATAACCCTGTGGGATGGACATGGAGGAACCATTAGGGCACTGAACAAGCTGGACCTTTTGGACCTGTGTGTTTATTCTCCATGTCTCTCTGAGGAGGACTGAGGACCAAACTGCACAGCTTGGCTGCACCTCTGCACACATACAAACACCTAAACGCACACGTACGCACACACATACCGACATACACAGACACACACACACATATATGAACTGACCATTTCCCAGGTGTGAGAGTCAGCGGCCCAACTGGGTCCAGACACTAAGCTGCCCAGTGTGATTCTTAGTCATAAGACACCCTTCCCTGCTGGACAGGGCTCAGGGCAGGGTTCGGGGTTTAGGGGGAAAAAAAGAGTACTAAGACACTCTATTATTGAGCAGATATTCAGCTCCTGTATCACTGCCGTGCTCAGTGTTGGAGTGTCTGGTTCAGCCTGCTGTTCCTGTGCTGTGGATGTTCTGTTTTGGACCACGCCCCCTTTAAGAATTTTCATAACGAGGCAGCCAATCAGAGCACTTACAGCTTCAACAATGGGAAAGACTGAGGTTACAGTGTGAAACACACAGAGCTGAATACCTGTGAGAGTTCACATCATGAGGAACAGGAAACAGAAGAGACTTATTTACAGGTCTCATATTAATATTACAGACCAATGTTTTGAGGGGATGTGGACCAACTGGGCCACCATACTGAAAAGCATTTGTGCGTGGATACAGACACAGTATACTAGAGTTACTGTATCTGCGCCCCAGTCCTGTTGGAGAACTTTTTAACTTTTTAACGATCTGGTTTCATTTGCTGATCTACAGATTGATTTGACAGTCTGCTAAATACTTGTCTCTATCTTAGCTGAAGTACAGCACAATATTGTATACAGTGTATTTATGAATGTACATATGTATGTAACAGGTCTTAAAAAAATCAATCACATGCCTTGCATAAGGATTCATTTCAGTTGTTTAAGAAATTAACCTTCAGTCAAATGATTTTGTCTAAGGCTTACCACTGTCAGATATCCTCCATGGTCACCATTCTGGCAGACTGTCGTTGTTTTGTGTTAAAACTCACATGTAAAACTGAGCCAAACCATTGTATCTGTGCCTTGGTCAAAAGCCAATACGTGGTACATTGAAACACATTTGCATGTACGATATGCAGTATAGGCCTTCTGTTCTTGCCCTGTGAAAAGGCTTCGCAGAGGATGATGTGGGTGCTTCATGTCTACGGTTCTGAATGTTCGGTGTATGAAGGGATGAAAGGTGCTGTATTCCCCATTCCTCTGTACGTGCGTTTACTGACGTGAAGAGCAGCAGCGTGGAAAATTCTTCCGTGTTCCATTTTCCCTTCACATTTTGGTTTGCTCACACTCTGTGTTTGACTAAAAATGTCTTAAATTGCGTAACTGAAATTTCTCAGCTGAGATTGCCACTGATTTGATCAAATTTCATTCATGGGAACTAGAACTTTAAGAGATTTTTGAAGGGATATGGTCAAACCGAACTGTAAATCCCCTCATACAAAGGAAAGAAAAGACCACAAGTCATCAGTTACAGCAGTTCTAGTCTGAGGTGAATTTCAGTGAATGAAATGAAGTGTCTGACTGAAATGAAAACCTGCAGTCATGGCAGGCACAATCAGCCAGTTAGGAACCTGAAACCTTAAAGGGGCCAGTTATGTCTTCCTCCATAAGCATGAGAGTTAATGCTTAGAGAGAGCAGGAAATCAGCTGGACTCCGGTCCCGCAGGTCTAGTATTAGCCTCAGTTTATATGCACTGATACTGTAAATAAAGTTGCTTTTCAGGAATTTCTTTGACAACTTGAAAAAGTCTTAAATATTCTATACATTTCATGGCTTCCTGTTCCAGGGACTGTGTTTTTAAATATGAAAGATTGTAATATTCTCTCCACAAGTTTAAAAGTGCTTGTTCATTTTCACACCGCCCGCAGACTGCAGTCCATCTCGGTCACAGTGCTGCTTCAGCACACAGTGGGCATCATTGGCAACATCCACACAGGAATAACAGCTGGTATCATCCATTATCAGGGACTGTCTTCTCCTTTCCTCTCTATCCTGACTGCTAAAGAAGTGTCCAATCTGATACAAACTGTAAGGATGCAGCTCTTACTAAGATGCATAAAGTACGTAAGAAGTGCTGAAAAAAAACAGGATATCCTACAACTAATCAAAGCAAAAAAAAAAAAACAGCACTGCTACAGTAAGATTCACAAAATAATTAAAACAAACATCTCATCCCTCACTGGCTGGATGAGAAAAATCAAAGACCAGGCAAGACACCAAACGTGTCACTTCAGAACTTTTCTTTTTAATTTTCATTTCATAAATACAGAAGCTGTACATATGTCCTTTGTTCAGATTCAAGCACAATGCAGTTAGCAACACCGGCCAATGAAAATAGAGCTTTCAAATGACAACAGGCAGAAGTGATCGGGGCCATTATTATGTACAGAGGTCAAACTATGTACATTCAGAAGCTATGTGATGTTTCAGCAGGTGTCCAAAAACAGCAGAACTGTCTACAGCAGAAAGCGTTTTTTTTGAAGAATTGGTGTAAAGGCATACTGTACAATACAGATCATTTCACTTTGTCTTCGTCACCTTATTATAAACAGAATAAAATGCAGCTTGTTAAAAAAATAAAATCAATAAACCTTTTCAGTTAGCTTCTTCCAGTTCATTACACCAAAGTATCACAGATATCTCTAGAAGGAAGGTCTATTGTGTTTGCGATTGTTTCTTGACTACGGCCTCATGCAGTGCTTGCTGTACCCATGCAGTGCTATCTCACACTGTCTGCGATGCGGTCCGCAGCCTCTGAGAGAGCGGACTCTCCTGATCACAAAGCCTGCAGCTTGTGCACCAAACCCTGCAGACACAGCTGAAACCCCCAGGCACAGAAGAGCCTGGCTTTGGCGCAAGCAGCTTATCTGCCTCAAAGTGAGAAAAGTGAGTGTGCAACAGGCGGGGATAAAAAAAAAACTACGCGCAGAGAGAGACGCACCCGATCTCCCCGCAGGGTGTACAGCGGCTGCCCAAAGCAAACGCAGGAAGCTCCTGTGAAGCAGGAGGCTGCTCTCTGATCATCCGAACACATTCAGGACCGTGCTGTCCCCGCTCAGCATGCAGAATCACACAGGAGAATCCCTCCCCAACCTGAACACCGACTGCAGCTGGTCAACACTGACAGTGTTAGCACTGCCATGTTCAGGCTTAACATCACCTCATGTACTGAACACACCATTTCAGCCACGTGGCCATTGAATAATTCTGCATATTCTTAATAGAGAACCTAAACATCTGAAAAATGTTGTGTCTACTGACCAACATCAAATAACTGACCTGTGTGATAGGAACTCCCTAAGGAAAACCTGAAACTAGTGAAGACTGGAAACAGGACACATATGACAGACCATTATGCAGACCATACACATATGCGTATGTGTGTACATACATACCTACATCCATACATATATGTACCAGGCAATAGTATGTCTTACTTGCACTCTCCTCTTTATCAGTTACAATGTTCGCTGACGGCGTTTTTTGCAGGTTAAACTCTTCCTTTCCGTGTCTGATCAGGTCTGCGTTAATGCTGTAACTCTTCTGCGTAAAGAAGACTGAGAGATACACTCACAGGATACACACTGCACAGCAGACCCAGAAATGGACAGAATGTGGGGAAAACACAAAAAATACAAGCAAGAGAGTCTATTTTCTGACTTATTCTGTAACATTATACCTGTGCAGTGCACAGCAGAGAGACCTAAGCTGCTTATTGTGACCGAATACTCATGCATAGTTTAACGGCGGAAACACCTGGCTGAAAGTACATGATTAAAACACACCGTCTCGGAGCAAACTCGCCGAACGGCGACATGCTGCGCATTCCATCGCAGTATTAACACAGCTCATTCTGTTCTTGCGTGGATTCGTGTTTAAATATTTACAGCGTATGAGTGTGCAGTGTACCGTTATGGGCTGAAGGTGTGAGATGCAGTGCCAAGCGGTCAGTGAATTTTACAGCAGTGCTTTCTTCAGCCACACGAGGGAGCCAGAGGTCAGGAAAAGCTGAGCTGAGCTTCAGATCAGTTGTACCGCCTCAGTAACGTGAGCATTCAGAACTCAAGACCAAAGGAGTCCCTCACACTCTCTTCTGTGCTATACCTTGTGGTAGAACACAGGATAGAATACTGTACTGTAGTGCTCTTGGCAGCCAGCTGGGGGAGCCAGAGAGGGAACAATTCTCCTTGAACACAGGTCTACTTGACATTTTTCTACAATCCATTTTTCCCTGTCCCTCCCTCTTTCTCCTCTTTCCGTGAAAGATGCAGTGATGTACGTACCAGAAATGCATGCTGACAGGGACAAACCCCACACTCTCAACCCCATCCTCACAGCTGTGTTCACATACAGAGGTGACTGAGGAGAATCGGGCTTCAATGTCAGGCCATGAATCTCACTGCAGACGTTACTGTCAGACTCCCTCACCACTGACAAATACATCACATCAAATTACTGATAAAAAAAAAATCTCATTCATACTGCCAGCACTGTCCAAACAGAGTCTTTCACTGCATACTATGCACTATGTATTATTCTAGGAGACACTAAACCATCACTCAGATTGACTAAACCAAACCAAAAACTAACATTTAGACTAAGTTTTGAATATTAAGGCTAGGTAAATCAGTGCAATATTCTTATATGGAATGGAATGGAAAAAAAAACACTGAAATGCAAAGCGAACCCGGCAGGGAACACTGATTAAGCCGCAGCTCTGTCATTTCCACAGGACAGAGATGGCTAGAGCAAATTACACACCCACAAACCCTCTCTCTCCTTACCTAACCCTAACCCTAACCACACCCACAAACCCTCTCTCTCCTTACCTAACCCTAACCCTAACCACACCCACAAACCCTCTCTCTCCTTACCTAACCCTAACCCTAACCACACCCACAAACCCTCTCTCTCCTTACCTAACCCTAACCACACCCACAAACCCAATCTTTCCTTACATAACCCTAACCACACCCACAAACCCTCTCTCTCCTTAGCTAACCCTAACCCTAACCACACCCACAAACCCTCTCTCCTTACCTAACCCTAACCGCACCCACAAACCCTCTCTTTCCTTACCTAACCCTAACCCTAACCACACCCACAAACGCTCTCCTTTCACCCCTCAGCTCCTTCAGTTTAAAAAAAAAAATCTAGAAACTGTGTGTATGAGCGTGCCTGTCTGCGAGTGAGAAACCCTGCGAGCGTGTCTGAGTATATGTGTATGTGTGTGTGTGACATGAAACTTGTTCTTATAAGAGCACAACTTAGAGGGTTATGATGCGTTAGATCTACAGGGTGAACTCTCTGGGTGAACTCTACACCCACTCTACCTCGGCATATATACATATAGCACAGTTTAAGACGGGCAGGAACCTAAAGTCTGCTAAAGGAGGTACACCCCAGGGTGACCGTTAAAAATGAGCTAAAGAAAAGAGTGCCCGGTGCTTTATAGGAAATGGCTGAGAGGCAGAAGGGACGTGCAGAGAAATGAAGCGTTATTTTTAGCTGGAAGGAGCATGAAGTGTTGTGACACACAGATGTGAGTCTTTGGCTTGAGACGGGTGACATGTACGAATGAAACAGACAGCCTCCACAGTGAGAGCGCGCGCGCACACACACACACACACACACACACACCTCTACCTGTTCCAGTACCTGAGCTGCTAACACTAACTGGTCTCGTGTCCCAGTTCACTCTGAATGTACAGATGACATACTCTGTAGAATTCAACACAGAATGAAACCCTGCCTCAGACGAATGCAGCGTGCCAAATCTAGATGCTCCCTGGGTACTACAGGTACTCTGAACATCGATTAAGTGACAGGACCAGGTCTAGCTGGGCAAAACTGTGGCAGGACCGGTTCTAGCCAGGTAAAACCATGAAGGAACCAGGTCTACTCAGGGAAAAACTGTGAGGGAACCAGGTTTAGCCAGGTAAAACCGTGACAGGACCAGGTCTAGCTAGGAAAAACCGTGACAGGACCAGGTCTAGCTAGGTAAAACCGTGACAGGACCAGGTCTAGCCAGATAAAACCGTGATAGGACCAGGTCTAGCCAGATAAAACCGTGACAGGACCAGGTCTAGCCAGGTAAAACCGTGATAGGACCAGGCCTCGCCAGCCAGGACAGGGGCAGCGCTGGGCAGTAGTGTGCCCAGCTTCTCTCCAGCATCTGCGTGTCTGATGCTCTGAGGCTGGGGCCTTCACTAGCACGTTCTAACAGGCACAGCAGCAGTGGGCAGAGCCAGTGCAGCACAGGGGCACAGAGCATGCTCAGTAGACACAGTACAGCTCGGTCCAGAGGAGTGCAGCCCCGTGCAGCTCGATACAGTGGAAGGACAACTAACTTTGGTCATGCAATCGTTATCGTTACTTAAAAGGGACCTCCGGGTGTGCAGCCTCCTGAAAAAGAGCTGGACAGATTCACGGACTGCTTCAGAGGGCCTTTTCATCCATCTGTAAACTGCGAACTGCCCTTTCAGACAATCACACCTTTTTAGCTGTCAAACAAAACCAAACCAAAACTGAGTAAGGGACAATGATACAATTATAACATACGGAGTCATCTCTCTTTTGCTCATACTGATCTTATTTTTACTTATATGCATTCAGTATTAAAAAAAAAAAAAAAAAAGTATTTTAACGGGCAAGCAAGCATGTGCTTTTTTTTCTCTTCCGTTTCAGAATGTGTTTCTCCTTAACTGAACGGATTGCTGATTTATGTATGCGTGCAAGTTCCTTTCGCATTCATTATCTGGGCCTCCTCTAGCCTCTCCGCTGCAGGTCCCATTCGGGAATTTTTTTTGTGTGTAATTCTAAAGGACTCCTCCTCCAGGACCAGGCCTCTGCTGGTCTCATGCACCAGATTCCATTGGTTATAAAGCAGCCAATGAGCAGCCACTCCAGCGTTGGTCCCTGGGGCCTCCTGCATTAGGACCGGTAGTCCTTTTTACTGTAGGGCTTGTTCCCCAGGATGCTGTCCACCTCGTGTATGATGGAAGAGGATAGCTTGGGAAGGACCTGCAGAAGAGATCAGAGCTGCTTTTAAAGCAGGCCAATCTCTAAAAGCACAGGAGCACACTGCCTGATACCACATATGGCTCCGATCCTGATCAAATATTTAACACGTTAAATGTCAAAAGCATACTGTAGGAAACAAACACACAACTCTCACCGCCCCCCAAACACACACATGCACACACTTACACATGCAAACACACACTCACACTCACACACACTCCCACGCACACACACGCACACCCACATGCAACTGCACAAGCCCCCCCAAACACACACGGTTTGGGAAAAGGAGGAGACAGAAACTGTGACTTCAGGCCGAATAAAGAGCACGCTGAAAAGAACACTGAAAATTGTTCTTACTCAGTGCCAGTCTTATCAGGATTTGGGGAGTAAGCATCTCCCTCCCTCCTCCTCTGATTAGCTCACAGGACGAGGCATCTGAGCACATTACGTTAAACTGGACTGATAAGCCCTGCGTTATTCATGAGAAATTATTCTGTTACACGGCAGTGATGTCAGACAGCGGGGCGAGGCGGAGCAGCAAGCACTTCTGTCTGAAAATTCATATTTCTAATGAAGTCTTTCTGATCCTCAATCTCGTCTGTGCAGCCCCTGCCCCCTGAACTGTGAGCGCTTTTGTGCAGGGATGCACACACACACTCTCATCCTTCTCCCTAGGCTTGGCTTATTTCTGATGCGCTGTGCTCAGGACCAGAAAAAAAACACAGCTGTTAGCACGAGGGGCTCCCAGACACATTTCCTACAGTGACATTATGACTCAGCTTGGAAGATTCTAATGGATATTTCTGTCTTTTCCTTAAATGGCCTGAAAGGGCCTGATTATGAAACGCTGGAAGGGCCTCAGTACGTCCTTAACGGGGCATGCTGAGCAAACACAACAGGACTTTTAGGTGACTTTTATAACTTTATAAGAACGAGTGGCTGAATAATTTGTCACGACACCGTCACTGAATTGCTCCGAGTTACGCTGTAGCTCCCTCTCCAAGAACAGTAACTTACTGGCTTCATTGAAACAAAGCAATTTATACTTGGTTAGGTGTATATTAAAAATGAATGGTGAAATCCTCCAAGCCTCAGACACAGACACACAGACACACACAGAAACGCACAGTGAGGACCCACCTGTATCGCTCCTATGTTCTCCATCAGCTGGTCAGTGTTTGAGGCCCCCAGCAGTACGGAGCTCACCCCTTCATTCCGAAGGCACCATGCTGAGAGAGAGCAGCACACAGTAATGACCCCCTGGAAAGCAATGCTCCTAACTCCACCCATACACACACACACACACACACACACACACACACACACACACACACACACACACAGACACAGACACAGACACAGACACAGACACAGACCGACCGACACACACACACCGACCGACCGACCGACACACACACACCGACCGACCGACCGACCGACCGACCGACCGACACACACACACACACACACTGATACACACACTCCCGAACGCACACACACTGATACACTCCACACACACAAGTACTCCACACACAGACCCCCCCCCCCCCCCCAACACACACACACACACACACACACACACACACAGAAGTACTCCACACACACATACACACACACACATGCACACACATACATACCCGTACACACACTACTGTTACACATAACCACCGCCCGAAAAAATGCTAGCCCACATCCTATGGTAAACACAGTTACCACCCTGCCATCCGCACAGGAAATGAGGTCACACAAGCCATCAGGATGGTGCCATTACCTTAAAGACCACCATATTCCTGAGGTCCACCCAGAGAAACTGATATTCTCCTACTGCTGTGACAGCCAGAGGGGCAATGTGTGTGTGTGTGCGTGTGTGTGTGTGTGTGTGTACGCGAGCGACTCTGTGTGAAGAACAACACAAATCCAAAACAAGCCCCTTATAATGAAAGCTGCATTAAGCTGAAACAGATTGCTCTATGACAAACAAAGATAAAGACTTCAGAGACGCCGCTGTGTTCTCAATCAGACCTGCACAGCCGTGCTCAACACCCTTCGATGGCATCAAAACGCAAAACGTTTTCTCTCCAGCGCTCACAAAATCTCCACATACCCCCACCAGAGCCCCTATCACAGTCAGCGTTATGTTTCACCTGAACATTTCTAGTGCCCCCCCGCTGTGCAGGTATGCACAGGTATGCTCAGGCCAACCTCACCCGGGGGGCCAGTTTATGGGGGGGGGAAAGGCCAGTTCCTCTCTGATCCCGGACAGCGTGCAGCAGACAGTGATAAGACTACTCTGTCCCTCGCAGCAGGAAGAACGGCCTTAATTCAGAGTGCAAATCCGATCTTTTTTCCTGCGCTCGTGGGAGATTTCAGCGCATTACAACACACATGCTCTGCCTCCTCTGATGATGTCACCACTGACATCACCGGGAGAACATCCTGTCCCTCTTCACCCTCCAGGAAAAGGGCAAAGGGTCTCCCTGTTTACCCATAATTCCCTCCTGGCTGGGTGATGGTGGCGTGCAAAACCTGTAGCAAGGACAGGAAGTTAACCAAATGAATTTCACTGCAAAACGCAATATATCGGTATTGCCTCTGCTCATTGGTCAATTTACACCAAGCACAGACACAGATAAACAGGTTTGAATAATTCATCAAAAACCTTTTAATAGCTTCATCACAGGGAAAGTGAAACATTTTTGATTAGGTCTTTCAGCTACACTGTATATAGGCTAGCTAACGAAACAGTCAATTCTGACAACTGCCTGACAGATCAGTTGGTCAGTCTAAATATGGAAGCAAGATTAGCCATCAGATTAGCGTATCACTTGATGTAGACTTGGTTAGAAATAAAAAAAATCTCTATAGATAAAGGGAGAGGATTGAACAGGGGTTTAAACATGTTCATTTTTGTCAGAGGAGTTGCATCTCACACCTGATGCAGGAGCTGGTTTAAAGTTTCATTTCAATTTAACAATGGAATGATTTGATTAATAAAAATTGTCTGATATCACGTTTTGCCTTTAAAAGCACACCTAAACCGTATTATTTAAACGTATACAGTCAGAAGCATTCATTTGTGATGAAAAAAAATGCAAATAAGAATTTTTCGTGGCATTTATCGTGTTTTGGTATTTGCTCATGTATCGAATTGCAGGCTTATAAAGCTGAGATTCCGTTAAAGAATCAGTAAGCTAGTTGTCTGCCTAGCTAACTTACCTATTTATCCCAGCTAGCGATCTACCTAGCTACTCTCAGACACAAGATACTCAGGTATACTAATGCTATGACGAGGACGAAAGGTCAACAACTACACACGTTTTACACTTTTCACATTAGCCACAGGCAAATGTGAGCTAATTCACAATAGCTAACGATCGGTAAGGAGCAGTTAGATCTGTAGCGGTCGCAGCTCTCCCGGTCCGCCTGCAGAAATCAGTAGCAACACGGCAGGTACACATGTGAGCAGTGTGTTCATGGTGTGTTACACGCCTGGTACACCTTGCGCAGCACAATAGTGGAGACTGACACCTCATACCGTCAAACCTACAGCTTCTTTACAGCGCACACCTCATACCGTCGAACCTGCGGCTTCTTTACAGCTTTACACTTCTGCACACCTCATCCCGTCTCATCATTATTCCTTCCCAACCCGAGTCCGACAGCAACAGGCGCACACATACCCACACGCACACACTCACACACACAGAGCAAACACCACACCCACCACAGCCTCCCACACGGACAGACAGACAAACTGCCCCCCTCCCTCCCCTGACACAGCCAGTGAGAGACAGACGGACGGACGGACAGACGGACAGAAAGAGAGAGAGCGGCAGCGCGGCGCGTTACCGATGGCGAGCTGGGGCAGAGTGCAGCCCAGCCGCTCCGCGATCACCTGCAGCTCTTTCAGCTTCGCCTGCTGACGCCGGCCCTCCTCGCTCAGAATCTTATCCTTCAACCACTGGTACCCCTGCCGACACACAGCACACCTGCTGAAAAACCCCACCCGCCCACTCAAGCGCCGCCGGGAGCGTCCAGTCCCAAACCCGAGTGTCAAAGATGCCTTTTCCTCACGCCTTCTCTCTCTTTACATATAAATACATACATACCAAAAAAACTACTTTAAAGTAGCTCCCATTATCTTGTGAGCTCGCAGTAGCTCACACGATAAATGTTATGCTTTTTTTTTTTTTACAAATCTTATAATTTGAAAAATTATAGATACTAGAAAAATCTTATATCAATATAAAATTCATGGCAGGAACTTCTTTCAAATGTAGAGGAAACACTGGGGAAAATTCATTTCATACATTTTAGATGTAAATATTCTTGTCATGAGAAATATATTTAGTATCTGTTTTATTTATTTGTTTCGGAAGAAAGTCTCCCCTGCCAGGCAGCACTTGTGTGAGGGGAGCTGTTTTTGAACATGTGACTTTTCTGCTCTACAGTTTGAACAGAAATAAGCCGCTGAGGAGCGAAATCATTACTCTTTCAGTTCAAACTGTACGGCAGACGCACACACAGCCACGCACACCGGCAAACATACACACATGAATGCACGTATACAAACACACACACATGCACACACATACACACAGATACACTACACACAGACGCATGAATGTATGCACACACGCGCACACACAGACTTAAAAAACATTACACATAAACACACACAGTACAGAAGATCTAAATCTGTTGGAGTAAAATGGAATTTCATGTGGAACTAATATGCCTGTAAACCCTCAGAGTTACAAACTATATTCAGCCTTTATTGAAATAATTCCCTTTAAACCCTTTAAAATATTTTTATACACCATAGATATTCACAGAGTGGAAGAACATGGGAATGTGTGTGTGTGTGTGTGTGTGTGTGTGTGTGTGTGCTCTAAGACTATATCAAATTCTAATTCAGTAATATTGAAGGGACACCACAGATAAAGAGTGTGAGGGCTGCTGATCTCATCAGTTTGAAAGGAGAAGCCAGCGATGCTCATATCAGCACACTGACTTTCATTTCCTTTGGTTCCTGATCAGACACTACCCCACATCTCCAGCCCAAGACATATAAACCTCTGATTTTTGAGTCAGGTGATTGGTTTAAAGATTGGTGTAAAGATGTTAAGGACAGAGAAACCCAGAGGACCGACAGCTACATGCTACAGTACGGGTGTACATGAAGAAGGAGACACAACACAAGCTCACGTGTGCACGTCTGTATGCACAATGTAAGTGTGTGTGTGTGTCTGTATACACAGTGTGTGTGTGTGTGTGTGTGTGTCTGTGTCTGTATAGACAGTGTGTGTGTGTGTGTGTGTGTGTGTGTCTGTATAGACAGTGTGTGTGTGTGTGTGTGTCTGTGTCTGTATGCACAGTGTGTGTGTGTCTGTATGCACAGTGTGTGTGTGTCTGTATGCACAGTGTGTGTGTGTGTGTGTGTGTGTGTCTGTAGGCTTAAGAAGCCTGTAGCTCGATGCAGCAGGGAGGGAATGGTGACCTCAGTTGTATGACAGACACAAACACATCAAGAGAAAACGGTAACCTAGGAGACACGAAAAAGAGCCGTTAACACATGACATCAACAATGAGAGGGCCAGAGGTGGAGGTGGAGAAGAGGAGGAGGGAGGGAGGGAGAAGAGTATGGGAGAGAAAGGGGGAAGAATGGGAGAGAAAGGTGGAGGTAGAGCCTGGCCGTGGCGATGGGGCTGAGAGGTGCAGGTGAGAGGGACAGGTGGAGGGGAGGGAGAGGGACAGAGGTCAGAGGTCAGACAGACAGGTGGAGTCAGGGGGCCATACCTTCAGGGAGGCGCGGGAGTATGGGGGCACGCCGCTGTCGTATTTCCCTGAGATGATCCCACAGGCCAGGGGGGACCAGGTCATCGCACCCACCCCTGCCGGGACAGAGCAGAGAGTCAGGCTCCTCCCCACTGCGCACGACTGCACTGTGACCTCCGCGCCTGCAGGGGGAGCCACTCACCGATCTTGTGGAAGAGCTCGGGCAGCTGCACCTCCACCTTCTCTCTCTGGAACATGTGGTACTCGGCCTGCTCGCAGATCGGCGGGATCTGGTTAAACTGCCGCGCCACGGAGTACGCCTCCTGCAGGAGACACAAGAAACAGCAGGTACAGTTTCAATACGCTGTGGAACCCCCTGTTCATTTTCCCTATGGCTGACTCTCACAGGCTCTCCAGCTGGTTTATAGATGATGGTGAAGAAATACATCTTAATCATTAGCACTGACAGCCCTGTGTGAGTCAATAACATATTTAGCCCAGTTGGCAAATGCCCCAAATATGGCAGTTTTATCATTGATCATCAAGCTTCAAATCCCCTGTGAGTGGAGCAGGATTTCAGCTCAGTGCGTTTCCGTCAGGGTGGGGCTACAGTCCGGCTTCATTTCACCTTAAAGTTTCACTCATTAACGTTCATCACTCCTAAAGGAAGTCACTCCACTTGATGAATCAGTTGTGATTCAAAAGGTAACACTAAATCTCACTCTGATCCCCCGATCCGCCAAGAGAACCACCCCTGAATCTTACTTAGAAACAGTGAGATGTACCACTGTCCCAGCTATGACAGGGGACGGGGGTGCAGAACGGAGACAAGAGGCCGTGGCTCACCATGATCTCCATGGGGCTCCAGCGAGATGTCCCCCAGTACATGGCCATTCCCTGATTGATCACATGCGTCATCGCCCGCACCGTCTCTGCCAATCAAAACACAGAGATCCACGCATGGGCGGAGATGCACAGAAACAGGTCACAAAGGGGGGTCAAGGGGGAGAGGAGAGGACAAAGATCTTCATAAAGCTTTTCCATCACTGTGAGTGTGGAGGCTGAACCTTTTTAGCGGCTCTTTGCTGCAGTGACCTTGGGGTCAGCTGGATCTGCCCAGCCCAGCTGCTCCTCTGCAGGCCAATTGAGGGCGAGAGAGAGAGAGAGAGAGAGAGAGGGAGAGAGAGAGAGAGAGAGAGGGAGAGAGAGAGAGAGAGAGAGAGAGAGAGAGAGAGAGAGAGAGAGAGAGAGAGAGAGAGAGGGAGAGGGAGGGAGTGAGAGATAGAGGGAGAGAGAGAGAGAGAGGGAGGGCGAGAGGGAGAGAGGGAGAAAGAGAGGGAGAGGGAGGGAGTGAGAGGGAGAGGGAGACGGAGAGGGAGAGAGAGGGAGAGAGAGAGGAAGAGAGGGAGAAAGAGAGGGAGAGGGAGGGAGTGAGAGATAGAGGGAGAGAGAGAGGAAGAGAGAGAGAGAGAGAGAGAGAGGGAGAGAAAGAGGGAGAGGGAGGGTGGGGGTGGGCAGGCAGGGAAGGAGAGAAATGGGGAGGACAGCAGAGAAAAAGAAAGAAAGAGAGGGAGGAAGGGAGGTAGAGAAAGAGGGGGGGGCAGAGGGAGAGAGGGAGGGGGAGAGACACAGAATGGGAGCACTAGAGAAAGACTGAAAGACCCATGCCCCCAGGCTGTGAGCTAGGAGAGTCACAGCAGATGGTTATATTCTCCCGGCCTGTTTCCAGTAATATGTGCAACTGCTGTGAACTTTGTAAAAAGCACAAGCCTGAATAAACAGCCATGCCATTATGCAACGATGACACTGCGCTGGGGGGGGGGGGGGCACCACCAGGGTTTCCCCTGCAGAGAAGCAGTGCAGACATTGCATTACATTCATTCTGCAGGACAGGCTCCAGAGGCAGGGCGTGCAGCAGGGGCGGGCCACAGACTCCTCCAGAGGCAGGGCGTGCAGCGGGGGGGGGGGGCACAGACTCCTCCAGAGGCAGGGCGTGCAGCGGGGGGGGGGGGGGCACAGACTCCTCCAGAGGCAGGGCGTGCAGCGGGGGGGGGGGCACAGACTCCTCCAGAGGCAGGGCGTGCAGCGGGGGGGGGCACAGACTCCTCCAGAGGCAGGGCGTGCAGCGGGGGGGGGCACAGACTCCTGTGTGTTCAGCCATTACAGACTCACTTCACTCCCTCACTTCACACAACCAAGGGCTCAACACAGAACAAGATTTACCTAAGCCTTACCCGCGCAAGGGAGAGTGCAGGCAGCCCAACACACAGTGGCACAGACTACTGAACATCAGCTCAGACACAAGACTCAGAGAGAGTGGAGAAAAACAGAGAGAGAGGGGGCAGGTAGACCTTACCTTCCATAGGCGTGTTGGGATCCGGTCGGTTGGCAAACACAACATCCACATAGTCTAACTGCAGTCTCTCCAGGGAGGCCTTCAGACCTGAGAAAGACAGCGTGCACGATGTCAGTGTGGCCCCCAGCGCTCTGCTGGAATCACCTGATGTTTAAGATGTTAATGGCGTGATGTAGTTATGCATGTTGTAAATGTGTATGCAACGTTCCTGTTTCAGGGAGCTCACTGCTATTCATGCTGTGAGCTCTTTAAGGTTGTTCTGTGTGCTTGTATTTCCCACACATGTGATGCAGTAGCTGTAAGTGCACTTGCCATGAAAAGGGTGCAATCTGCGGTTACCCTGTGACATCATAACCCCACCGTGTGCCAGGGCTGGACACAGACAGGACTGTGTCTCCGCCCAGCACTCAGCTCCTCTCTGCGGCTCTGCTGCTCTTACCCTCTATGATGTGCTTCCTGGACAGGCCTCTCTCTGTCTCTGCTCTGAAAGCAAACACACAACACCCACTGTCACTGCCACTGTCACACACACACACACTGACTGACCATCTCACACACACACACACACACACACACACACAGACTGACCATCTCACATACACACATACACACACACACACTCACTGACCATCTCACATACACATACACACACACACACACACACACACACACTCACTGACCATCTGACACTCACACACACACACACACACACACACACTCACTGACCATCTGACACTCTCACACACACACACACACACACACACACACACACACACACACACACTCACTCACTGACCATCTGACACTCACACACACACACACACACACACACACACACACACAGAAAATAAGATCACTTACTTTCCACCCCAGAAGATCTTGGTGGTGATCACCATACTGGAACGCCTGTAACAGAGAGAGAACAGACTTTATAAATGCTGTAACAGAGAGAGAACAGAGAGAGAGAACCAAGACCAAGACCACCTCAGCCCTGCTCTGTTTCAGGCCCCCACTGCTTCTACTGGTCAGTAATGTGCTCTATAGAGCAACCCCCCCCGACAGCACACAGACTCGACCCCCAAACTCCCCAGTCCCTCCCAGGTCCCGGGCTGCAGACCAATATATAATCTACAGGGTTGTGGAGGCAGTTCCTGCATTAAAGCTTTATCTCTCCAGCTGCCTTCTGACAGCACATACGTATACACACACACACACACACACATACGCGCGCACACACATACGCGCGCACACGCACACATACGCGCGCACACGCACACACACGTGCGCACACACACACGTGCGCACACGCACACACACATGCACACACGCGCACACGCACACACGCGTGCACACGCACACACACACACACACACACACGCACACACACACACACACACACACACACATACGCGCACACACACATACGCGCACACACACATACGCGCACACGCACACACACGTGCGCACACACACATGCACACACGCACACACACATGCACACACACACACACACACATGCACACACACACACACACACACACACACACACACACACACACACACACACACACACACACACACACACACACACACACGCCGTGTCTTAGCTGGACGAGGCGGCAAGCAGGAAATTAAAACTCGTCTTCAGTAGATCTACCTCCATCCTTTCTTCTTTATGATATTTCCCAGCACCACCTCTGCCCTGCGGGGAACAGAAAGCACATGATCAGGAGCTGAACTACCAGCAGCATTCAGCTCACTCATTAATACACAAAAGACTTCAGACTGGAGACCTATCAATGCTGCATTCCCACCAACACGCTAACAGGCACTGCACGGCATCCAAGTACATGAAAATTCACAGAGGAGCTGCTAGCCAGTAGCTGCTCCTCCATCTGCAGCATGAGTATGATCCTCACAGAGGAAACTATCTGCTCCCATTAGAGATGAGGTGAGATCCAGCACACAGGGCAGGCTGCACAGAGGCACAGGGACTGTGTGTTGTGCAGTAACTCTTTGCTCGAACGGCACAGGCAGCTGCGATCACATGTACAGCACAGTATGTGTGTCAGTACAACCTTCTGTAGAGGGTACAGAGGACGCTGGCATTAATCTTCAGAGAGAGAAAACTCTGTGCTCCCTTTAAAAAGATGAATGAGTCCCTCACACGCTCTGACGAAGTGCGTAACGACTAAAAATCTTTGTCTTTCTCGATAAAAAATGGGGTGAACCATGCTGGACGAGGCGTGAGGGTCATTTCGGTGTTGTTCGGGAGTGTCTTTCTTGAGGAAACTTTTTAATGTATGTGTTCTCAGTTTTAAAAACTTTTACAAAGCTGGAGCTACTGCACATTATAACACACTTTAACTTTACACTTTCAAACTTTAAAATATTTACAAATATATGCAGAACACAGAACCCCAGAGTAATAGTTGAATTTCCACATGGTGTGTTTATTTGTATATGTGTGTGTGTGTGTGTGTGTGAGCGTGTGGGTGAGTGTGTGAGCGTGTGGGTGAGTGTGTGTGTACATGTACATATATGCATGTGTATCCGCATGTGTGTATGTGTGTGTGCGCATGTATGGGTGTGTATGCGCGTGTGTGTGTATGCGTGAGTGTGTGTGTGTGTGTGTGTGCGTGAGTGTGCATGTGCGTGTATGTGCGTGTGTGTGTGAGTGTATGTGTGTGCGCGTGTGCGTGTGTGTGAGTGTGTGTGTGTATGTGCGTGTGTGTGTGAGTGTATGTGTGTGCGCGTGTGCGTGTGTGTGAGTGTGTGTGTGTGTGTGCGTGTGCATGCGCGTGCGTGCGTGTGTGTGTGTGCGCGTGCGCGTGTGTGCGTGTGTGAGTGTGTGTGTGTGTATGTGCGTGTGTGTGTGAGTGTATGTGTGTGCGCGTGTGCGTGTGTGTGTGCGTGTGCATGCGCGTGTGTGTGTATGCGTGAGTGTGTGTGTGTGTGTGTGTGCGTGAGTGTGCATGTGCGTGTATGTGCGTGTGTGTGTGAGTGTATGTGTGTGCGCGTGTGCGTGTGTGTGAGTGTGTGTGAATGTGCGTGCGCGTGTGTGCGTGTGCATGCGCGTGTGTACGTGTTTTCATTGTTTGTTTGTTTTTTCCTCTCTGTAATGCACATCTGTGCTGAGAGCAGGTGCGTTTCCCAGAGGCCCGCAGCGTGGTTTACTCTCAGAACAGGATAATCCCTCAGATTAGACCAGGGCAAGCACATCACTACAATGCCTCCTTAATCCCCTCTGCTAAACAAATCTGTGCTCAAACGCTGCGATGCCGTGATTCTGACTGTCTTTCCCCACGGAGGTTAATCTCTCTGAGCGCTGTCTGAACAGCAGTGCATCTGCAGACAGCAGACAGCGTTCCCGGCCCGTCCGCTAACGAGGATTCCCCACATAACATTAGCCAGGGGGAGTAATCGCCTGTAATGTCACAGTATGCATGCACACGTGGGCTGTCAGTGATGTGCAGGGAGGTGTCATTTCACTCACTTTCCAGCGGCGTACACTTCAGCAGTGTCAAACAGATTAATCCCATTTTCATAGGCCAACGTCAACAACTGCTCAGCCATCTGAGAGAGAGAGAGAGAGAGAGAGAGGGAGAGACATCACTGATTACTGCGTTCTGTCATGTTTCTCAGGATTCTGTGATCACGGTCCAGTGATGGGATCGATGAATGCTGACCCAGCAGCTCCTACCTCATCTGTTATCTGGCCACCGAAGGTCACCCAGGTCCCTGTGGAGACCAGACAGACAGAGAAAAATCACAGCTCATGAGTTACTGTGCAACTTTGGCTAAGCTCTCCTGTGTAATAAACTCCCATACTGACCTGGAACATGGAACGTTAACACTGGATAATAACACAGAACATTATTATTATTGTTATTGTTATTATTACTACTGTCATTTAGCGAATTCTTTTATCTAGAACGACTTACAATATTATCCATTTCAATCAATTTTAACACCAGGTAATAAACCTGAACTTTAACACCAGAGGATTAACACTGGCCTTTAACACACTGCATTAATACTAAGCTTTAACACTGACCTTTAAGGCTTCGCATTAACACTGAACATTGACACTGGGCTTTAACACTGTGCATTAACACCAGATTTTAGTACTCGACTTCCATGTTATTCCGAAGAAGTCACTGTTTCAGATCCCTCTGCTGCACATCCATACATTAACCACAGCCTCATGTACCATGCAGTGAAGCAGGATGGAATTCACAGCCAGTCCACACATCCATAATTAACTCACCCAATCCGAGACATGACACCCTCAACCCAGACTTCCCAAGGTTTCTGTAAAAAAAAAGAAAAAAACAAAACGGATACAGTCAGAATTAGCACCGTCTTGTGGGCAGAATCAGTGAGACAGAGTGGAGTCACCACTAAAGAACAGTGTGTTTTGGGGACACTGTTTGGTTCTGTGATTATTTCATGATAACAGTCATCCGTTCACAGCAGTGCTTCGAGGGAGGCATCTCAACAATGCAGTGTCCAAGGACATGGAGCTGCAACACTTCGGGATAAGGACGCTGTTAGAGTACAGCACAGCCTGTCCGGCAGGACGTATTCACCACCCCTCCAGCTGCTACAGGGCAAAGAGGCGACCCGGGGCAGGCCCACAGGGGCAGGGTGACAAGGCCGCCCCGGGAGACAGCGCAGACCCTGGGTGCATGGCACAGTCAGGCTCCCCACAGGCAGGCCAACCGACCGCACTGCTATATGCTCCCCCCTCTAGCTCCTCAGCCTGGTACACTGAACAACAGGGGACATGACTGCCAGGCAGCAGCAGCATCATCATCATCATCATCACCCAGCCCCCCCCCACGCCCCCCCACACCCCCCCACCCCCAGCAACACTCTGCTGCAGGCTCCGTTTCACTCTTTGCTGACGTTTACTCTCTTTCTTCCTCAGAGAGCCTACAGTACATTGGTGCATCTCACTATCACTTTGTGGTTAACCTTGGAATACCCACACTGAATTAAAAAAAACATAAAAGTGTGTTTATTAAACATTTTGGTTTTCATCTGAATTCCGAGTCTAATGATCAGTGGCAGTTCTAATTCAATCACAAAAGCTCACTTTTTTTTTCCACGTTGAAAATGTTCCATCTTATGTAAAGCGCAGCGAAATAAAGCCGCTTTATTCACAGTGAAATATTACCAAACGCTGCATATTTCTTTTTTTCATCCTGGTTATGAGATGTGCTGCCTGTTCTTTGCACAGCAATTTGGGAGGACAGCACCAAGGCCAGATCCTGGTACAGAGCTCAGCTTTATCAGAGGGCTGGGAGACGCTGTAACCCTGAACTGGCCCGCCCCAGACAGGAGCCCCCTGCTCCAAACAGAACACTCTCCTCCTCAGGCTACTGAAGGCCCGCTAATCACCACTCTCAGGGAGAAGGACCGCTTTATGAGAAGAGCCACGACTGCTCTGTGCACTGCAAACACACAACCAGCACAGGAAAGCATTTACACATTTCCGTATAAGTATGCACAAGTTATGTATTACAATATGTATTTATGTGTTAAAGTTAGTGTGCATATGAGTATGTGCATGTGCATGTGTGAGTGACTGTAGAAGTGTGAGTGAGTGCATGTGTGCAAATGTGTGTGTGCGTGTGCAGGAACAGGAGTGTGTGGGAGCTTGTGCATGTGTGTGTGTGTGTGTGTGTGTGTGTGTGCGCAGGAACAGGAGTGTGTGGGAGCTTGTGCATGTGTGTGTGTGTGTGTGTGCAGGAACAGGAGTGTGTGGGAGCTTGTGCATGTGTGTGTGAGTGAGTGCGTGTGCAGGAACAGGAGTGTGTGGGAGCTTGTGCATGTGTGTGTGAGTGTGCGCGTGTGCAGGAACAGGAGTGTGTGGGAGCTTGTGCATGTGTGTGTGAGTGTGTGCGCGTGCAGGAACAGGAGTGTGTGGGAGCTTGTGTGTGTGTTTCTGTCTCTGTGGGAGGGGGTAGCAGCAGTGTGTGGGTTTGATTGGTGGGACACACAATCACAGTGGATTACACAAAACAATAATCCTCCACATCCTGTTTTTAATCTCTGAGGAGGAGCAACACTCCTGTACTGCTGCAGTCCTGACAACTACCACATTTCCCTCCACACTGACCCCAGACCAGCAGCAGAACCACAAACAAGTACAAGCAATCCACTTAATGAGGAGGAAAGGGCAAACCCCTCAGTATTAATTACAGAGGACATCTCGGCTCACTGTGTGTGTGCGTGTGCATGTGTGTGTGTTTCTGTGTGTGTGCGTATAGGATCTCTCAAGGGCCAAGGGTGGTGGACAGACGGTACAGACATTCAGTGACCCATCCAGCACAGAAAACCCCTCTAGAGGAGAGAGGATTAAGGCTTCCTTTCCTCTCCTTCAGCTCCGGGGTTAGCGGAGATCAGCCAGAAAACGCGGACAGAGCTGCCCTCCCTAAGGGCCACGCCCCGCCAAAGACCAAAACTCCACAAAGTGAGGAGGTCGCTGGAGTGAACTCGTCTGAAAGTGAAACTCCGCTGACGGGTGACTGAGCGGATCAGCTCGGATCACACTGACGTGTGTCCTGCACCGCACTATTCTCCCGTCGCACGCAAATCTCTGTAAGATACATCTTATAAAAGAACACACGGTCCTGGGTTCTCTTAGCAGTACAGTGTGCGGAACCAGACCCCAGAGCAGGACCACTCCTAAACCCTCACCCTTACAGCACGGTGAGGCTGGGGGCTTCACGTTTCAGGCCACCGGCGAACAGGCAACGCTGATTCAGCAAGCAAAGACCCGCGTCTCTGCGCGATATGTAAGGGCCTGATTAAACGTCTGTCAGTAAGCAGTTTATACCTTCGCAGAGACGTCTCTCTCTTTCCCTCTCCCTCCTGTAATGAGTCAGACTGCATATTAAAAGACTCGCTGCCGCGCACAGCCATCACTGGCTGTCATCCAGTCAGAAGTACTCGCTGCGTGATGTGATTAAGCTACAGTACACCATCCCGGGGGCAGGTATAGCTCTCTCTCTCACACACACTCGGAATGCATTCACGGACACTGTGTACAGTACAGCATCCCAGCGGCAGGTATAGCTCTCTCACACACATACACACTCGGAACGCAGTCACAGACACGGCGCCGTGCTGAATATTTTACTCGCTGAAATGAACACCGCGCAGCAAGCCAGCCCTCTCGACGCTGGGCCAGTCCAGAGGTCAGGTTGCTTTCCTGTTAGAGAGTGCACCGGGATCAGGGGTGAGAAGGGGAGAGAGGGTCATCCACAGGGGCTCTTACCTTATTTAATTATAGAGGATGTTAGCCACCCGCGCAAACACTCCCAACCACCAGCAGGGGGAGCTACTACAGTGATCGAATGAGGGGAGGGACTGATGTACCCATTCTCAGTGCCAGAGGGAGAGAGTTGCTTTCTAGTTCTGGTGTTCAAGGCTCTAATGCAGCATACAGCACACAGGGCATAGTGTGAACTCCTGGTTTAGAGGTCCGTGGCCAATTCGATTAGTTCCCATTCTTGAAAACTTTCTTGAAAGAATACAGAGGAAGATACAAGATGCCAGTGTCATTCACTGCTCCTATGAGTTCACTTAGTGGATCAGAGAAGCTTTTAGTCAGAGAAAGTGCCATTGCTCATAGTGTAATATTCACCTTTTTAAGAGTCGGCGTAAAAGCTAGCTCTTCTAAATACACAATGTCAGATGGATACAGCAAGCCAAGTACGGTCTTTGATTGACGCATTTTCTGAAGTGAAGCAACAACAGGGAAAACACACACACACACTCATATTACATTACTGGCATTTACTGACACACAGATAGGACAACATTACCAGCATAAGGTCTCTATAAATAAATCAAGGCTTTGCTTCATTGCTGGGGAGCTTAATTCTGAGGGTGAAAGCTATTTCTGGCAGATCTCAGCCTAATGAATTCATTTATTTTCTGCATTTATTCAAATAAGAGACTGAAACTATCAGCCCACTGAATTCCAGCCACATTTACAGTTTCACATTAGCTTTATTACAAAACAGACATTTTGTAAACTGAGCAAACAGCGTTTCTCTTTCGGCTCTCTTCCACTCAGCACGGTTAATAGGGCAGAGGCAGATGCCAGCTGTTTGCCTGGGGGACTTCACCCTGAATTAAAACGTAAAGAAATGAAGACGTTCCCTTTCCAGTAGCCGAGAGCAGTGTCATCTCCACTGTTTACGGGGGGGGGGGGGGGCAACGGAGAGGCAGTCAGTAGTGATAAGAAACAAAGAGCTAGAGAAATTACGTAAAATAAATACTAAATCATAACAAACTCAGAAACAAATCCACGACTGCTGAAATAATGGAAATGAAGACATTTTGAGTTTTTTTGAGATCTGATGACTGAAATTTCCCTGATATTTTCCAAATCAAATGGTAGATCACTCCAGTCCCTTGGTCTCTTACATGAAAATGTTGTCTTTCCAACGTCTTAATTTACCTTTGAAATATTAACATATTCGATATGACTTGATTTTAGTGCATAACTACTACCTGATATCATAAAGTATGCTTGAAATGTTGAAACGTAACTGATGAATTTATTAAAAGAACAGCAAATAACGTGTGACCAAAGCAGCTACCAACCATCCCGAAGAAAACATTACATGCCTGAGATACAGAGCGACTTTTATGGGATAAATTAAAAATCATGAGATTTTCAGCAAAAACACTGTATATACATGACCAAATCAGAACCTGCATTAATCTGAATGTGTACATGACCAGAGCAACCTGCATTTTTCAGACTGTTTTTGACCAAATCAGTGCCACAGCTTTCTGCAGCCTATCCTCAGATGATGCACTTATATATATGTGCATACAGACTCCATCGAGAGGAGGCCCTGATCTCAAACATCCTCCAAAGTGAGACAGCTGCCTCTAAAATCAAGGCTTGAAAATCATGTCCGCTGTGCCTATTTGCAAAACCAAGAGCCAATCCAGTTTTCACCCCCACCTGCCCCCAAACCCCCGCAGAGCTGTCCTCAGCTGCCCCGCCCTTTACCCCAGAGATTCAGGCTCAATTTAACAAGATCTCAGCACAACAGCATGCGAGCAACACTGCCATGCCCTCTCTGTTAAATCTGTGACCCCCTGGTTCCATTTCAGCATGCGAACGCCGCTCCCGTTGGCTGCCCCTGGATTGGCTGCCCCTGGATTGGCTGCCCCTGGATTGGCTGTAAATGATGTCATACTGTATGTTCTTCTGTGCAGAACCAGGAAGCAGAGTTCATGAAAATCCTAATGGATTGAGTTTTACCAGATCTCTGGTAAACACCACCACCATCTGCCATGGAGAGCGACATTAAAACCAACATCACACCCAGCGTAATCCACACAGCCATTAGCAGCAGAGGCAGTGAGAGTCTGAGGCCACTGTTTAAGCATGCACACAGACAACAGCAGCGAGAGCTCTGCTTGTTCTATCAATCTTTGATGAGAGGCCAGGGCTGCAGCCCTGATGCACCACTTTGCCCGAGTCTTCTGAAAGTAAGGCAGGGAAGCAGGATTCATTCAGCTGAGAAAACACTGCAGTACCCACTGCTCTAGCTCCATGGGACACACCCCTCCTCCACAACACACCCACAATCCCCCATGGGCCACAAACTAATGATGTGCTGGTGTAGAGGGGTGCACCTGCGGTACAGCACTGACTGCCTGACTGTAGAGGAATGGGTCTGTGTTACAGCACTGACTGTCTGACTGTAGAGGAATGGGTCTGTGTTACAGCACTGACTCTATTGACTGTAGAGGAATGGGTGTGTGTTACAGCACTGACTCTATTGACTGTAGAGGAGTTGGTCTGTGTTACAGCACTGACTCCCTGACTGTAGAGAAGTTGGGTCTGTGTTACAGCACTGACTCTCCTGACTGTAGAGGAGTTGGTCTGTTACAGCACTGACTCCCTGACTGAAGAGGAGTTGGTCTGTTACAGCACTGACTCTCCTCATTGCAGAGGAGTGGGTCTGTGTTACAGCACTGACTCCCTGACTGTAGAGGAGAGGGTCTGTGTTACAGCACTGACTCTCCTCATTGCAGAGGAGTGGGTCTGTGTTACAGCACTGACTCCCTGACTGTAGAGGAGTGGGTCTGTGTTACAGCACTGACTCTCCTCATTGCAGAGGAGTGGGTCTGTGTTACAGCACTGACTCTCCTCATTGCAGAGGAGTGGGTCTGTGTTACAGCACCGATCCTCTGACTGTAGAGGAGTGGGTCTGTGTTACAGCACTCAGATGTCACACGGTCAGCTCTACATGAATGGACCAGTCACATTTCCCAACTGAAACTACTGTTCCCCTTCAGCTCTGAGCATGGAGTCGACACTGGACCCAACGCAGGCTACTGATCCTGCAGGAGGAAGCCCCAGGGCTACTCATGCCAAGGGGAGCTCCAACTCTGTCACCTGTAGTAGAGACCTTGTGTCTCTCTGTTATGACCCTGTGTCTCTCTGTTATGGCCCTGTGATGGACGTTCTCCTCCCAATCACTCGGTCTCTGTCTGATGCAGGTGTGGTCTGCCTGCACACCTGTCCCCAGCCCCGGCTTCTCCCTGTCAGTCACCTGAGGGCCGTGTCACACTGAGCTGCGTTAGGGACAATGTGCAGCAGGCACACGTGTCTGACTGCACACCCGGCCGGTGTGCGAACAGCACTCGTACACTAATTGCATCAGACCTTTGATGATCCTGGGAGCGTCGCTCAGATTGAGGCTGAGAGCAACGCCCCAGTTCTGTCCTCTGCGGCTCTGGAGACAGTTTCCAACCCAGAACAGGAGATTCATACTGACACCAGATCAGTTCATCACAGCCTGCCCCTCACTCACTCATACCCGCAAGCACGCACACACACACGCAGGCACACACACACACGCAGGCACACACACACACGCAGGCACACACACACACGCAGGCACACACACACGCAGGCACACACACACGCGCACACACACGCGCACACACACGCGCACACACACACACACACACACACACACAGCCCCCGTGGTGCCCGTACAGAGAGTGGCAGAAGGTCAGATTGTAATGGCGGACTCTGTCAGGCTTCCCCCAGCTGCTGCTTCATATTCCAGAGTTTCAGGAAAAATGAGCAGTGGACCCTCCACTTCTTCCACTCTACAAACCCAGAATGCAGTATGAATATAATACAGCATGAATGTAACACACAGAGACAGAGCAGAGTCAAATGAGAAACTCTGATTGCGTTCTGTGGAAGCTGGTGTGACGCTGGTACACATGAAACCCAGAGAAAGTGCACATCACGCTTCAAATGCTACAAACCTGCAGCTGACCCTGTTTTAAACAATAAACGGCTCTAATCTACACCTCTGTATCGAACAGTACTCTTCTCTCAGACTTACTTTTCATGCTGTATCAAACAAGACCTCTGTCCTCTAACAAGACCTCTGTCCTCCTCTCCTGCCTCTACATCATTCAGCACTGAATGGGAAAGACCCTACTCCTGCCTCTGCTTCTTACACTGCTGAATCAGGTGGAGCCCCCTCCTGTCTCCAGTTTCTACTGTACTGAAAGGAATAGACCCCCCCTCCTACCGGTACTTCACACAGAACAGAATGGGGCAGACCTCCTCTCCTACCGGTACTTCACACAGAACAGAATGGGGCAGACCCCCTCTCCTACCGGTACTTCATGCCGGTGCGGATGCTCTGGTCGCTGGAGGAGGGGGCGCTGTGCAGGGACAGCTGGCCGAGGCTGCGGGCCACCATGGCCACCGCCTTGAACTTGCTGCGGGTGCCGGTGCCGGGGCTGCTGGCGTTCTGCCGGTTCAGCCGGTCCTCGGTGCTCCGGCTGACCGCCCTGTGGTCCGTGCACACGAAGGAGACCTGCATCCTGACCGCGGGGTGCTGGAGGGGCTCAGCGGCCTCGGGGCTCAGAGAGGGAGTCCCCTCACGCTTTCAACAGATGGTCCCCTCGCAGTTTAAACAGGCGGCCTCCTGACGGTTTAAACAGGCGGTCTCCTCACGGTTTAAACAGGCGGTCCCCTCACGGTTTAAACAGGCGGTCCCCTCACGGTTTAAACAGGCGGTCTCCTCACGGTTTAAACAGGCGGTCTCCTCGCAGTTTATACAGATGGTCTCCTCACGGTTTAAACAGGCGGTCCCCTCACGGATTAAACAGGCGGTCACCTAATGGTTTCAACAGGCGGTCTCCTCGTGGTTTAAACAGGAGGTCTCCTCGCGGTTTAAACAGGCAGTCTCCTCGCAGTTTAAGCAGACGGTCTCCTTGCAGTTTACACAGACAGTCCCCTTGCAGCTGGAATGAGAAGTTCCCGCACAGTGGAGACTGTCTCGGTCTGTCCTCTGCGCTCCCTTCTTGCTGGGTTCTCTCCCCCAGTCCAGTCCGGTAAGACCCAGAGAAACAGAGCAGTCTGAGCAGCACTTTCAGACAATCAGAAAATCCCTCTGCTGACACGCACACACACACACTCACTCACTCACACACCCTCACACTCACACACAGCACCAGAGTGCAGCGGGTTTCTCCTGGTCTCCTCAGAGCACCCCTGCGGTCTCTCCCGTGGGGAGCTGACGAGCTCTTTAGCGTCTCTCTCTCTCTCTCTCTCTGAGGGGGTTTCTCTGCGCAGCGGATAGCGTTCAGCTCAGCGTCCGCGCGGGAGTGACAAGGATCTGTGTGTCCACATCTATATAAACACACACGCGCACACACACACACGGAGAGGGAGGGGCCTCCAGCTCCCTCTGTGTTCAGGGCTAAGCCTCCCGCAGAGCCGCGGCTCTGTCTGCTCTCATAAGTGCATTTCTCTGCTGATCAGAGAGCGCTCACGCCCAGCTCAAGACAGAGCGAGATCGCACAGACAGCCAGAGAGAGCAGGAGAGACAGAGAGCGAGGGATGAATAGAGTGTGTGGAGAGAGAGAGAGAGAGAGAGAGAGAGAGAGAGAGAGAGAGAGAGAGAGAGGGAGAAAGAGAGAGGAGAGAGAGAGGGAGGAAGGGAGAAAGAGAAAGAGAGAGAGGGGGAGAGAGAGAGGAAAAGAGAGAGAGGAGAGAGAGAGAAAGAGGGAGGAGAAGAATGAGAGACAAAAAGACAGCATGAAAGAAGCGTTCAGCTGTGTCTCCAATGGCTGTGATCTGTGGCCAGAGTACTTCTGTCAGTTGACCTCAGTGTCGTGACTCCAGCGTCCCTGAGCCAGAGAAGCAGAAGGCTACAGCATCCTCTGACCCCGACTACAGCCAGTGACAGACAGCAGGCAGCGCCAGAGTCCTCCAACAACGTGTGTGTGTGTGTGTGTGTGTGTGTGTGTGTGTGTGTGCGTGCGCGCGTGTGTGTGCGTGCGCGCGTGTGTGTGCGTGCGCGCGTGTGTGTGTGTTTGCGTGCGAGTGTGTGTGCGTGTATACATGCGGGTGTGTGGGCGTAAAATATTTATTATGTAACCCCATCTGTCTTGTTGTATGCGTCTCAATGGTCTTCCCCCGTTTCCCACTGACCAGAGATGCTGTTAAAGGGAGAGGCTGTGTTCCTGTTAGAGGAGTCACTCTCGATAAAGGACAGCATGTCCACCTTTTGCTCACTCTTTCCACAGTGCAGACAGATCATTTATTCAAACCAACGCTATCTGTAGCTGCTGAAATTAAGCCAGAGATCATTCTTTCTTAATTCTAACTGAAGTGAAATGAGGTTGAACAACTGATGCTATTTACAGAGAAAACAGAAAATGAGAGCAAGCATTCACTCAGACACACACACACCACCAACGCTCACAGAGACACACGGATTCAAACACCAACACAGAGAAACACACAGATACAAACACCAACACTCACTCAGATAGACTCACACAGGAACGTGCTCCATCAGTGGAAGCATCAGAGTCCTGACAGACTGCAGCATGCTGTCAGGGCTAAATTTAGGAACTGTGAACTTCTGCACTTCCACAGAAATAAAAAAATAACCAGTCCACCGCAGTCTGGAGGAAGGCTGCAGGGTCTGCTGTGAACCCTTGCCTTTGGGGCCTCACAGAGTGATTAACACACTGCAGAACAGCAGGCAGAAACCTGCCCAATCCCCTCCACAGGGGACAGAGTGCACCGTCTGCCAACCTGACACAGCCGCACTGAGCTCACAGAGACTACATCAACCTGACACAGCCGCACTGAGCTCACAGAGACTACATCAACCTGACACAGCCGCACTGAGCTCACAGAGACTACATCAACCTGACTCAGCCGCACTGAGCTCACAGAGACTACATCAACCTGACACAGCCGCACTGAGCTCACAGAGACTACATCAACCTGACTCAGCCGCACTGAGCTCACAGAGACTACATCAACCTGACACAGCCGCACTGAGCTCACAGAGACTACATCAACCTGACACAGCCGCACTGAGCTCACAGAGACTACATCAACCTGACACAGCCGCACTGAGCTCACAGAGACTACATCAACCTGACTCAGCCGCACTGAGCTCACAGAGACTACATCAACCTGACACAGCCGCACTGAGCTCACAGAGACTACATCAACCTGACTCAGCCGCACTGAGCTCACAGAGACTACATCAACCTGACACAGCCGCACTGAGCTCACAGAATCTCCGTCAACCTGACTCAGCCGCACTGAGCTCACAGAGACTACATCAACCTGACTCAGCCGCACTGAGCTCACAGAGACTACATCAACCTGACACAGCCGCACTGAGCTCACAGAGACTACATCAACCTGACACAGCCGCACTGAGCTCACAGAATCTCCGTCAACCTGACTCAGCCGCACTGAGCTCACAGAATCTCCATCAACCTGACTCAGCCGCACTGAGCTCACAGAGACTACATCAACCTGACACAGCCGCACTGAGCTCACAGAGACTACATCAACCTGACTCAGCCGCACTGAGCTCACAGAGACTACATCAACCTGACTCAGCCACACTGAGCTCACAGAGACTACATCAACCTGACACAGCCGCACTGAGCTCACAGAGACTACATCAACCTGACACAGCCGCACTGAGCTCACAGAGACTACATCAACCTGACTCAGCCACACTGAGCTCACAGAAGCATTCTCTTTCTCTCTGATAAACTGTTCTGGCTGCACTGAGCTCGAAGGCCTTTGTGCTGCAGTCACCAGTCTGGGTTCGGGTCTTTTACACCCTTCGGCATCTCTGTGCATCAGTTTTACAAACATCCCTGTAGAGCAGGATCCCCAGACGGAGCAGCATAAAGTTCTCCCTCAGCCAGACACATCCAGCCCCCTGCTCTCCCGCGGTCTTCATGAGCGGACGCTGATACTCCAGCCCTGTATCTGTGCCTGTGCCACAGGCTGAACGGCATGTGAGATGCCACTGTGAGCTGTCTGTAAAGGAAAAGCCCAAGTAGGGGCCATGACAAGGGGTACACCCCCGGCAATGCCAGCATCCCTCACACTCACACCTCAGAGACACTACAGAAGTGCGCTGTAAGTTTGCAGGGGTCAGAGGGGTATGACAGGGACACACACACGCACACACACGCGGAGACAGCCCACGGCACACTGCGCACTCAGGAAACGTTATGCTGATACGCACTGCAGCCCTGGGGGCTGGGAGTCAGGGCTCGTTATGAGATGTGCCATTCAGAGAGTCGAGGGTGGGGCCCAGCTTCACATATCCAATATCAGCCTATAATCCACCCCTGCCTGTTCATATGGCTCCGCTGGGATCAGACCAGTGAGTGTGTGTGTACGAATGTGGTGTGTGTGTGTGTGTGTATATGAGGTGTGTGCGTGTGTGTGTGTGTATGTGGTGTGTGTGCGCGTGTGTGTGTGTGTGTATGAGGTGTGTGTGTGTGTGTGTGTATGAATGCGTATAAGGTGTGTGTGAGCGTATGAGGTGTGTGTGTACGTATGAGGTGTGTGTGTGCGCGTATGAGGTGTGTGTGTGCGCGTATGAGGTGTGTGTGTGTGTATTACAGGGGAGCACCCTGCTGTGCTCTGAATTATGAATCACACTGGTGTTATTAATAATAATCACACTCCTCTTTAATAATAATGTGTCAAAACAGATGATAAGCAGGGTGATCTACAGCCCAATTTTCCCTCAAGTCTTAAATTTCCTCATTTCTTTCCTCTTAGGAATCCATTAATCTTTCTCTAAAATAGTCTGTTTATCAGTTAATCTGTTTCCCAAACTGAAAAACTTCTAATGCCTCTCTATAGGGTATGCTGCACACTGCCGCTTCACCCAAACACCCTCCCACATCCCAAACAGCTGCTGTTCAGAGGCCTGGTCCTCCCTCCCAGGCCTGCTTCTGAGGCGCGATGTCCACAAAACACTTCAAATGCTTGAAACCCAAACTTCCTTCTCCGTACTAAGATATGTCTACCCACCCTATTATCCCCAAAGACCTGATCTCACAAACCCCCTACACTCTGTCCCTCTTTCGTAACCCACGTAACGTAACCCACTTTCTGAGCTAGTAATTCTAACATAATCCCTCCAGCCAGCCCACAGGGAACAGGTCGCCCCAGAAGGTCTGGATTCCCTGAAGGTTTCCTCTCCTCTATAAAGAGAGTTTCCGGCCACTGCTGTCCTCGGCTCTCCCTGTGGAAACATTTCACTCACGCCTGGTTGTCACACACTGTCCTGTGTCTTTCTATCATGCATCCAGGGCAGCAGTGTCATACGGTGTTAAGGAGAAGGGCTCGTAACCGGAAGGTTGCTTGTTCGATTCCCTCCTGGGGCGCTGCTGCTGTACCCGTGGGCAAGGTAGTTAACCCAGAATTACCTCAGTAAATATCCATGTAAAAACTGAAACTTATGTAAGTGGGATAAGAGTGTCTGCTCAACAATGATGATGATGATGATGATGATGATCCTCATCATCATCATGATCTGTGTCTGTCTGCCAATACTGTGTGAAGCTCTCTGCAGAAAACGTATTTGATGGATTGATGGACTGTTGCTCTCTCTGGAGAGGACAGGAGGGAAAACAGCAAACTCATGCCCCACTGCAGTACCCAACACAGACTGTGAATAGGGGAGGGCTGACATCCCACCCTTCCTCTGAGAGAGACGTCATACCTCCTCATACCTCCTCACTCCTCCTCCTCCTCCTCCTCCCTCACCCTGACCTGTCAGAGCTACTCTGAGATAAAGATTAACTATCTGCAACTTTGCTGGATGAAACTAACTCTGCACACTCAGAGAACACTGCGGCCATTAATGCTGTCAGTGATGTATTAACAGAGGCATTCTGTGCTGTATTATTTAATGTCTTTTACCCATCGCTGAGTTAACTAAGTCCTAATGCACACGTATCACGCTCAGAGTGCTGTAACGCTGGGCACAGAAGGGTCTTTCCACTTCTCTGTGAGTCTCTCTCTCTGCTCAGGGAGAAACGCAGAACATCACACCAGCTATCCACGTCAGATCATCCCCAGCTCTGGGTCAACACCCTCGAATGGAGGTGCAGAGCTGCCAAGGCCCATCCTGCCCACAGCGACCGCGCCAGGAGCTCTGTGTATGACCCTGAGCAGCAGGGGGCCACATTTTAATACCACCATTCCACTACCGCCAAGTTCCCCCTGTGAATAACACCAGCTCAAACCCCTCTCAGGAACCACGTCATTACCCAGGGTGCACTGCTGCCTACCCACCCACTGCTCTGCGCTCTCTGAGAGGAGGGGGTGTGGCCAGTGTGGGTCCACCCCAGTTTATACATCGAGTCCATCCCACCTCACCAGGATCAAAGCACTCATTTTTATTGCCATAGAAACCCATCATCTCCAATTACCATAGAAACCTTACAAGCGCTCTGCAGGAGTGAAGCTGACAGATAGCGTTACTCTCCTTTACAGAACTTCAGCTGCAGACGCTGGATCACAACCCCCATACACAGCACACGCATCAATGACATCACCCAACAAACTGCAGGCCAATACTGAGCCTTCAACCCCACAGCTCTGCTGTGTGAGATGCAGTGCGCAGCCCACACTGGATACCCGATCAAACTCTTCCTTTGGTGCTCAGAAGGAAGAATGCTTCACCGGTTCCCCTGCCATTTAACGCCCTCACTTTGCCTGATTCTTGCATCTGATTTTTCTTCTAATAAACCAGGATTTTCCCTTTCCCCACGTACTGCTTCTCCTCTGGCTTCAGTGGAACAGTTTCTAAACACACAGTCCAGTTTATGAGACACTATATATTAACTGACCTAGATGACCATATAAAAATATAACAGTGTCCTACAGGTTTCCAGAGAAAAAATATTAATGATCTTTGTAGAAACCTTTCTATTTAATGTAATCAAAATGCCTGTAGGGATCTCACAGTTCCTTCGCAAAAAGGTGCCATTTTTTAACATATTTCATTATCAAACACTGAATTGGACAGGCTCTCCTGAGTGTCTCTGTTCACAACGAGGCCACAATAAAGTCAAACAGGTTGGGGTGGAAGCTTCAAAAAGCAAAACCCCGGAAGCATCTCTGGGCTGCCGGAGGGAACAGAACCTGTGTGCCCCACTGGACCAGAGGAGGGGACCAGATCTGCACCTGAGTGTCTGAGAGGGCCTCCCTCTACACCACTGCAGCCTTCAGGTGGAAATTACATTTCTGAAGCCTGCTGTCAGTCCTGATATTAATGTCTAAAAATAACTCACACTTTAATCTTTGTAAATAAGCTCCTATATTTAACTCCACAGAGCTGTTAAAACCTTTACAGGCCTGCTTGTGGTAACTGAAGCCCTGTGAATACTGTATACATGGTGTTTTGTGTACACTGTCCCTGATGTGAACTGAATTAACTCTCCCCTCAGCCTGGCCTGAAAGCCCCGGCCTGAAGGACCCCACATTGGGGGGGCACTCAGACCAGACAGCCTGATTAACAGAGGCAGGATTTACACCCCTGTGGGTAGGATCTCCCATTACTCCCTACACCCCTCAGGACACCCCCTACTACAGAGCCCCAACACACACACAAATACAGACACACAGACACACGCACAAACATGCACACACAGAGACCAACACACACCCACACAAACACACATACAGACACACACCGTACGCTCTCACCGTGTCACTGGAGTACAGATGACACCTGACCCCCAAACACTGGCTCTTACAGCTACACAGAGGGATCGAATGACACAGGTATACAGTTACCACCTACTGGCAAACAACCCACCTCAATATTCACCAAAATCCTCACCGTCCCCCCCACCCAAACTGACCAGCAAAGCCCCCCTGGCAGAGGCGGTGAGGAACTGGGGCCCATTTTGGAAACTCATGAGCTGGTTGGGTGGTGCAGGGTGCCAGGCTTGGCTGTGGGAGGGAGGGGGAGGCAGAGCACTCCGCTAGGCCGTGTTATCGCTATGCAGGCTTTTCGTGAGAGAGAGAGAGAGAGAGAGAGAGAGAGAGAGAGAGAGAGAGAGAGAGACTGAGAGAGAGAGAGAGAGAGAGAGAGAGAGAGAGAGAGAGAGAGAGAGAGAGAGAGAGGGAGACCGAGAGAGAGAGAGAGAGAGGGAGAGAGAGAGAGAAAGAGGGAGAGGGAGAGAGGGGCGAGTGGGCGCCTCTCCGCGCTGCCTTTTTAGCCGCGTTACGCAAGGCCCTGAGAACGGCGCACTGCCAGAGTCAATCCTCCATCCCCTCCCTGGAGGGAGAGTCGCCATGAATAATACAGGGAAAAAACAGAGAGAGAAAAGAGCTGAATCTTCTAACTGTGGAGGAAGTGGAGCAGAAACACAGAGAGAACCATCAGGCATGAGGAGACGAGAGCAGAGAGCGAGGGGGGTGGGGGGGCAGGGGAAGACAGTGTCCCTTCCAGTGCAGTGCTTTACATAACTCTCGGATAACCCAGGTAACTTCCTCGCAATGCTCAGGCAGCTTTCTGGTAACGCCAAAGCAACATCCAGATGACTCGTTACTCCCAGATAATCTCACCCTGTCCCAACAGCCTGTACTGAAAGATACAGCACTAGTGGCAACTATCCCCGTCTGTCTCAGTGTTATTGGCCTAGATTTGGTAGCACTCTTCACTTGCATACTGTAGTATCAGCCATAAACATCGGCTAATCACTGACTAGCAGCTCTTAAAGATTTCTGATTGGTCAGTAGCTCAAACGGGATTCCCTTTGGTCTGTGGATGTACCTGGTTTCTCATTAGTCAACAGCTCTACAAGCTCAAAGACCTTAGAAGAGTTGAACTGGCACACAAGTTAGGGAGATTAGAGGCTGATCACACACCACACACACAGATCGTGACCTTTACATCTCAGGACCAACACAGGGCTGATCAATATTTGATGGGGGTGCTGGTGGAAATGTAAGTCAGAGTTTAATTAAGCCCCCAGCCTTGCACTCCTAGGGGTATCACCTACCCCTCACAAACAAGCCAGCGTAAACACCAGAGCGCTTCGGTGCTGGAGGAGCAGCGGAGGGATAAGTGCAGTCCTCTGAGCCACTCGGTGCTCGAGGCTCAGGCCTGTGGCACAGGTAAAGTCACATTACAGGAAAACAGAACACTATACTGGCAGTTCCACAGAACAGGAGACTCCAGCCAGCCTGCTGATGCAGAGTGAGCAGAGCAGCCTGACCTACAATGAGACACAAGTTCCACACGTGCACACACACACACGCACGCACGCACACACATACACACACACATACACACGCACACACGCGCACGCACACATACACACACACACGCGCACACACGCACGCACACGCACGCACACACACATACACACACACAAACATATACACACACACACACACACACACACATAGTAATACACACACACACAGCAAAAGGAGAGAGGGAAACCGGGGAAAAGCAGACCGGTGGAGAGAGAGAGGAGAGGTGATCCCTGCTGTTAGAGACTCCCAGAGGGATGCATCTCACAGGAGCAGAGGCACAACTTAGCAAACACCATGACCACCGTTTCAGCTCAACAACACACACACTTTGTCTGTGTTTTCTATGCTTTCATCCACAATCCATATTTAAAACAGTGCATTGCTGCCACCTCCTGGATATGTGGGAAAGTACAATGTGTGTTAACCAAGGGGACGCTTAGAGTAACAGGTACTGCAATGCTGAAAAATAAGGGTTTCAGTGCCTTTACTGCACTCGGTTATGAAGCTCCTGTCTCTCTACCACTCCAGCCAGACTCTGGACCGGAGCCACAGACGCTGAAGGTACCACAGCAGAGTAAGAGAAGCCCTGACCCAGCGCTACAGCGCTGTGGGTTGGGACTGAATGTGTGAGACGGAGTACGGTGTCCGAGTTCTGCAAGTACCGTAAGTACAGCGAGTACCATGAGTACTGTCCACAGTTCCAGGACCGCAGTGTCTGGGAGAACTATATGAGAAGATAAGAGGGGCGAGGGCCCTGCTCACGCCCTACCTCTAAGCAGCGCTAAGAGAATGATCATTAAATTACAATGAAATCATGCAACTGTCTTACTTCTCTCTATAGTATCTTTTCTGTAAAATGTGCCCATTGTATTAAGTTATCAAAGGGTGAACACCACTGGAGCAGTGCAGGTCCTCTATGGCTGGCTCGGTTCAGCATCAAAGAAGCAGAACTCTAAGCACTGCTGCCTAACTAGCTGTGAATGAGCAGACACATACTTATACACAGCGGCTAAGAAACGACTGAAACAGATGAACAGTAAAAACCGATCACTTACTAATACCAAAATATGACATGCAGCCAAAACAACTGTCATACCGCATGCAGTGGGTGGGTGTTAAAACACAAACATGACATGGATTTTATTTTTAGGGCGGTTTTATTTAGGACGGTTCCACAGTTTCATATGATAGATTTCTTTATTCTGTACATACAGGACTGACTAACTGACGCTGTATCTCATGTGTCTGTTCTGGTTAGCCGCAGCGCTGAGCTCCTCTGCCTCCTACAGGATTCGAATGCGGTGCCTACACTGTGAAGCACTCAGCCCACAGCACTGTCCTCTGCACGGGTCATAACCCTGCCTGAGCACAATACTCCAGCACAGGGATAAAGCTTGAGCGCACCTTAAAGCATTTAACCCCGACACCATCAGTGAAGGAGCGTTCACCCTGAACAGAGTGTAGGAGGACAGCCCACTAGGTGGCGCCAGATATCCCTTGTGGGGAAGCAGAGCTAAAGCAGAGCAGTTTGTCTGGGATGCAGGCCTGTTTTGTGGTGTAGTGTGTGGTGTGCTGTAGTGGTTAGGAAACTGGACTGGTAAACAGAAGATTGCAGGTCCAATCAGAGGCACTACTGTTGTACCCAAAGTATTTAACCTGCTTGCTCCAACCAGCTCCACCCACAGAGGAAATTTCTCTGTGGCCCTGAAACAGGTGCACACTCTACTCTACACAGACGCACACTGGCACACACATCCACAGGGTGCATGTCTCACTGTCAGAGTGCTTCTCCTGTAGGAGAGCAGGGAGGAGCCCAGCCTGAGTGTGACAGCGTAGTCTCACAGCTCTGTGCAGCCTCCCCCCGTGTCTGCGCAGTCTGCAGACGGGAGTGCAGCACCCTCCTGTGTCTGCGCAGTCTGCAGACGGGAGTGCAGGCCCCCCCCGTGTCTGCGCAGTCTGCAGACGGGAGTGCAGCCTCCCCCCGTGTGTGCAGTCTGCAGACGGGAGTGCAGCCCCCCCCGTGTGTGCGCAGTCTGCAGACGGGAGTGCAGCCTCCCCCCGTGTGTGCAGTCTGCAGACGGGAGTGCAGCCCCCCCCGTGTGTGCGCAGTCTGCAGACAGGTGTGCAGGCCCCCCCTCGTGTCTGCGCAGTCTGCAGACTCGGCAGTGAAATGTATCCGGCTGGGGAGAAAGGCAGGGCGCATTTCAGCGTCCATTAGCGTCCATCAGCAGGATGAAACCCAGCACGGCCACTCTGCAAAAATCAATAGCCCTGCCCCTCTGCGCGGCTGCCCGGTGCATTAGCAGGCACCACTCAGCCTGACAGCGCAGACGACATCCTCTCAACGGGAAAACTGCTCTCCATCAGAGAGGGGCTGCGTGAATTAGCCGAGCTGACAGCCCTTCACTCCTGCTTCAGAAGAGCAAAGCTCCCGCTCTCACCCACCTCTTCCCTCCTGAGAAACTGCAGGTAAGGAGTCGCTGTGAATAAAGAGCTGGCGGTAACACAGGAAGCGTGATATCCCTGGAGCCTGGATTCCTTTACCGCATTGTTTCTATGTGGCTACATGAGCCCCTTAATGTCAACCGGGGCCTGTTGAGTTCAGAGAGCACCAAGCTCAGTCAGCCAGTCCCTTTCTCTCTCATACGGCCCAGCCTGCAGAGGGATCACCCATTACAAACACACATCACATCACATTACAATTGAGTTTACTGTTACAGATACAACGGTAAATCAAATTTCAATGCGTGTCGCAGTTACAGCTGCCTGTTACATTACAGGTGTACTTATTTACAGGAGCACATTACAGCTACAGGTGCTTCAGTTTCATGTCTGTTTCTTTAACAGATGTGATAGAGCCGTTACAGGTGTTACTGCTGTGTTACAGTTGTGTAACAGGTGTGTTACAGTCTGCAGAAAGGGGAGACCGAGTGGGTCTGTGTGGAGGGAGAGGCAGAGACTCTCTCTCTGACCTGATTACAGCCTCATGAAAAGAACAAGGCCTGATCAGGATACAGGTCTTAATTAGGGCTAAGAGCCTCCTCTGGACGGCACTCAGGTGAAGCGGGTAAAGCAGGTAAAGTTTCTGAGAGAAACCAACACCAACACGCAATCCCACAGAGCCACACAGCCATGCCTGCTGCCCGGGAGGACAGAGAGGGCTGAGAGCAGACCACCGGGCAGTGAGCGCGTACCGCTCAGCGTGACAGCGTAGCATCCTCACGTCTCCGCAACGTACGCGGCGAGTCCTGGCGCCCGACGCATAACCCGCGTAATGCTCCAGCGGCCCGTGACGCCCCAGCAGCCCGACACGCCCCAGCGGCCCGACACGCAAGGGTGACTGCGCTTTACAGAAAAGGCATGACCGCTGGTGTTTTTCTGACACACAACACCGCCCTCTGTCAAAAACAGCAGCTGTCCCCAGCACCCAGCCCCCACTCCCACCCCCCCACCCCCTACACTGACCCGCCCCACCCTCTCACCAGCACTCAGATCTCTGGATCAGGCAGAGGTCCTGGGACATTCACCACACCTGCATGAAATATTCATCACTGTTTTGGGGGGGACGACCACTCACAAGCTCACTGGTCACAGAGATGCAGGACTCTGGGATGCTTTGTTTAACAGTACAGTCACCCAGACCCGTACACAGTCACAGTCACCCAGACCTGCAAATCATCTCTCGCACTACAGCAGAGAACAGGTTTACCTCTCCTTCTCCTGTGACTCAGAACTGTAGTGACCCTGACGAATACTGTAACTTTACACGAGCCACAGGTGTTTATGTGAGGGTGTTGGCATCAAGCCTCTATCAAGCTTCTACCTTTTAAATGCTTTTAAAAGCACTTTAAATCACATGGCACAAATAAGTTCTATGACCTGCTGTCACAGACAGGAGCACAACTTGACCTGCAGTGTACCTGTGCGCCATTCCCGCTAACAGGTCAGTCAGCCCCTGTTCCTCTTTCACTCACCTTCCCCTCCCCACCTGCGGTGCTTCACTGACACAGCCTCCACACAGACACACACTGCCCCTTTCAGTCGCCTGGTCCACCAGTCTACGAAACTTATACTCCATACCTGGCTACTAGCAGACCCCCTCTGGCCACCTGGTCCCCCTGTCAGTCTTACTCAGACCACAGCTGCTCTACCCCCATACCCTTACCTGTACTTCATATCAGGCTGGTAGGAGACCCCCTTTGGCCATCTGGTCCCCCAGTCCACGATACTCATACTCCATACCTGGCTACTAGGAGACCCCCTCTGGCCATCTGGTCCCCCGGTCTGTCTCACACTGCAGCTGCTTGGCCCCCATGCTCTCACCTGTACTTCATACCGGTCTGGTAGGAGACGCACTCCTCCAGGACCAGGCCGTTCATTCTCAGAAAGTCCTCCATGTTGCGGATCTGGGCAGCGAGCCGCTGCTCACGCTGCCGGTGCTGGTGGGCGTGGTCGGCATGGCGGGCGGTGCCCAGGCCCTGGTCGGAGTGGTAGCGGCTGATGCTGCTGCGGATGCTCTCGCTGTAGGACATGGACAGCATCTTCCCGCCGCTGCCGCTGCTGCTGCTCTTCCTCACGCCTGACCCTTTGGGGATCTGTAGGGTTTCCGCATGGACACTGGGTTTGCGGCTGAGGGGCCCCCCCGCGTACCCGCCTGCGAACATGCTCCCCCCGCCCGCTCGCCTGCCGCGGACACCGTAAAGGAGGAGAGCTGGGAGTCTGAGACGGCCGGCTGCCACCACCTGCTTAAGTAGCACCTGCTTACATGCTCCCTGGGCTGCTTCCTGTAACCCGACCCGCCCCCCCCCCACCCCCCCTCCCCGGGGACACGGTGGCAGTGACAGTGACAGCTCCCGAGTGTGCACGTTGCACGTGCACGTGCACATGCACTGCCACAGACACAAACCCAGAGGCATGCGCCAGCTCTGACTGCAGGGGTCCGGTCAGGAGTGCAGTACGCATTCAGGCATGCAGGGGGCGCTGTGGAAGTGCAGGGGGATGGGGGTGGTGAACTCAGATGCGCGGGTATTAAAAAGAAATATTTCCACAGTTGCCAGCTAACCTGCATTTGTTAACAAGACAGACCAGCCCACAGACAATCACAGGTCAGAGACCAACCTCCAAATCTAACCAGCACACACACTACACACTCTCCCTTCTCCAGCGCCATCTCTCTCTCTCTCTGCCTGTGTAGACACCATGTGGCTCAGAGAGCAAACGCAGGGGAAACACCTGGCTACCGTGGAGAACTGCTTCATGGAGTCAGTACGGATCACTTACTGATACCGCACTGCAAAGAGCTCAGACATAAAGCAGGACATTTATTAAACTCAGTGTTTCCAAACAATACATTCTCAAGTATACTACAGTACAGTCACAGCATTCAGATGTTCTAGATTCCCAGTGTTAAGACATCAGTCTATACTTAGCCTGTCCACCTCAGATTTAATAAAAATAAATACCTGGAGGTTCTTGAACATGCCGATTTCAAAAATCATAATCATAAATTTATCACACAAAAAAGTCACACGAATATAAACTCCTGGTTCTGTAGTGCGTCAGCCATCCTGTGTCCACCTGTGAGTCTCTTCTCTCCCCACGGGGCAGTGTACACCCTGCAGGGAGCCCCTCTGTCCTGTCTGCCCCTGCACTGAGAGGCCCACTGAGGCACTCACTCCGCCCGGTCACCTGAAACCTCGTTCCTGCAGATCGAACCCGTGTTCATCTGACAGACCTGAAACACTGGGGATGGGGGCTGTGCAGGTATCTGCTAGGTGCAATAACAATCAGGACGCAAACTGGAGCCCAGGGATTTTAAGGAAATGCTCTGTGCTTCTAAGGTAGCTGCCTGCTTGATGTTGTTTCCTCTAATGCTCTGCAAGCCACTCTGCGTAAGAGCATCTGACAAATAAATAGAGACCAATCATAGTCTCTTCATTATCATTATCATTATTGGCTTTATTGACTGATGCACCTGTAGCGACGGCCTCCATCTCTGACCACGGACAGCAGAGGACTGCTGCATTTGCTGAAGCATATATGTACTCCATGCACGCATACACATACATACACATACACACTCGAATGTGTACACAGATGCTGTACCTAGCATTTTATAGCACTGATACCAAAGCGCTGGTATCAAAGATGTCTATCACATAGTAGTGACGCTCTGCTCGTCTTCTGAAAGCTGAACACAAAGCCGTTTGATTTTAAATCTTCAGTGAATGAGAACACAGCTCCCCCCTCTACCCTGACCCCACGCTCCGCACCACCCTAACACACAGAGGGAGAGAAGATACAGGCCGGGCAGCATAACCATGCATCTCCAACAGGACACACACGCACTCACACACGCACTCACACAAACACATACACTCACACACACACGCACGCACCCACACAAACACATACATTCACACACACACGCATGCATGCACCCACACACACCCAAACACTCACACACACAACCCATTTCTCTAGCCCAAAACACACACACACAGAATCGAGGCTGACACTCACCTGGTTTCTTGGGGATCTGCTCATGAACAGGAGCCCCTGGTTTCAGACTCTGCTTATAAGCGCTGACTGCTGCCCGAGAGGCAGAGATCCACCCAAACTGGGAGGGTCTAACTGGGAAGCGTCTAAACCAATTAGCGAGTGAGGAAGTGCCTCCTGCACAGCCCTTCCCCCCACTGGCAGATTTCATAAAGAAAATCCATTTATGAGATTTAGGAGCCGGCATGTTTTGCGAACCACAGCAAATATTATCAGCTCTAAATTATTCACAGCAGCTTTCTGCTAAAAGGGTTTGATCGTTTTTCCACAGGACAGGATCTTAAGCCTTTTCAGCTTGTAATGAGTCCCATGGCTGCAACACGTAAACATGAACACGTACATACAAACACGCATGTAATCATGAACACACAAACATACACACACACACACATACACGCACACACACACACTCACACTCACATCACAAAATTACACACAGACCTCTTCAGCTTAACCTCACAGCCCACCCCATCGCAGCGCAGGTTCAAACCAGATGAGCTAACCCCTCACAGCCAGCTGGACCCTGTGTGGACCCCGTGTGGACCCCGTGTGGACCCCGTGTGGACCCCGTGTGGACCCCGTGTGGACCCCGTGTGACAGCGCAGTCTTCCAGGCTACACAGAGCAGCGGCGGCACCCTGACTTTGGTAGGGCAGAGTAACCAGGGACGGGATTCCAGGAGGCTGTGACACTTCCACACATCAGTGTGTCCCCCAAAGCAGGAAAGGGTGGGAACAGCCCCGACTTTACATCAGAAACCCTGACACTGTCATTCTCTACTAAACATTACCAGGACTGATCTGGGTTCAGTAGGCTTTACTGAGAAGGTGTGAACAGGACTACAAGAGCGATGGTAAAGCCATTCTCTTCTCAGTGGTACCGGGACTGATCTGGGTTCAGTAGTCTCTGCTGAGAAGGGGTGGACAGGACTACAGGAATGACAGCAGAGTGGGGCAGTGACCTCTCTCTGCAGCGCGCTCTCTAACAGAGAGAACACACACTCACAGGGAGCGACACCACAATAAAACCTCCATTTCCTGCATAGAGCGGTGTCTGTCTGCGCGCATAATGCGGACCGCATCACTGTCCGTGGAGGTCACAGGTCGCAGCGAGACGCCGTGCCACCAGCCCAGAGACAGTCACACTGACCAGGGGATATTCACCAGCTGCACTTCCACTGCCCTGCTTTAGTACTGCACCTTACACCCCTGTACCTGTCTACACCTGAGGGGTTTGTACAGCAAACGCACCTGCAGCCTGCTGGCCAGGCCCGGACACAGACGCTTCTTTGGCCACAGCCTGAGTCAAGTACGTGTGTTTCTGATGTCAATTACCAAGCGTATAAAGACAGAGTTTTAGAGAGCAGGGCAGACTGGACAGAGATCTCCATCAACAAGGGAGTATTGGGCAGAAAAGGATGTGTGCACACCCCCTGCCCCAGGTCAGAGAGGACGCTGAGCCCAGAGGACTGACCGATCCACTGCTGAATTTGCGGGGTTTAGCAGGTTGTTTTACGGACGAATGCAGACAAACTGCAAAGATCTGCACAGAGAGAAAGGATCCAAAGCTCTTCTCAGGGATTCCACGCTGTCAGGGCTTTTAACACCACATCAGCAAAAAGCTCCTTTTCCTCTGACCGTAAAACATACTCCCCCAACAGCACTGACTGAAACAGCGCCCCCATCAGGGCCCAAAAGAAACACACAGCAGGATCTCGAACCCAAGACCAGCACACAGCGCACACCTGGTTGCTTACCTGCCCTCACTCTCTGAGCGAGCGTGACTTTCTGCCTCAGCTCGCGGTTCCTGCACCGGGAGGAAGTGTGTGACTGCTGAAGCCAGGCAGGCTGGGGACACACCCCATCAGGGTGCAGGGATGGGATGGGCACTTTGCAGAGGGCGATATTTTTGCTGAAATACCCCCCTCTGCAGACAGCACCTCGTTTCCTGCCCTGGTGACAGTGGCAGCGCTCTGCAGAGGGTTCGGACCGCGGGAGGGCGGCGGTTCGATTTTCAGACGGGACAACACAGCTGTGCCGCTGAACCGCTACAGCAGGTACATCTACCTCTAAAGCTGGATGCTGTTTAGAAGGTGAGACATGCAAAAACTGCCCTGTGTAAAGATATATGCCAAGATATTAAATGATGTTATGCAGAAGGCCTTCAACCTGAGGTGGCCTGACACAAATCACCAAGATCTTCAGAATTCAAAGAATTCAGCTCTTTGTAACTGAAACACTCCACAGGGTTACCACCACTCTCACAGAGTTAAAGAGTCAAACAGGGCCTTTTCTAGTGTACAGAAAGCAACAGCAGGACAGTACTCACAGTGCATACGCACATATTTTAATAAGAGAGGTATTTTACCTTCACACCGGTCATCAGGAAAGGTTTAGCACCTTTCTGTAACTTACTGCTCAGAACAGGCCATCTGATACCACACACACTACCAGAGAAATGATACCACACACACACTACCAGAGAAATGATACCACACACACACTACCAGAGAAATGATACCACGCACACTACCAGAATTTAGCAGAGAAATGTTCTTCCACAGAGAGTGAGTCACAGCAATACGCAGGTTCACACACTCAGTTAAGGAGATATTAGCATTTACTTTGACGATTAACTGCCACCTGGACTTTGCCCAGCAGGACGTCCCGGCAGAGAGGAGAAGCCCCCGGGCACAGGAAGAGGAAAAGAAGGTGCAGTACCTGTAAAACTGCAGCTGACGCTTGGGGCTTCCATAGCGAGCACTGCGGCAGCAGGAGAGGGAGAGAGAGGGGGGGAGAGGGAGAGAGAGGAGAGAGGTGTTAGTTTAGCATATCACTTAGAGAGGAGAGAGGCTTTGGTTTAGCATTGAACACAGAGGAAAGAGAGGTCTTAGTTTAGTATGTAACACACACACACAAAGACACACAGAGGAGAGAGGTCTTAGTGTAACAAATCACTCAGAGAGGAGAGAGGTTTTAGTTCAGCATGTCACACACACACACTCACAGACGAGAGAGGTCTTGGTTTAGTATGTCACACAAAGAGGACAGAGGTCTTGGTTTTGTATGTCACACAAAGAGGACAGAGGTCTTAGTTCAGCATGTCACACACACACAGAAGAGAGGTCTTAATTAAACATGTCACACACACCAACACACAGACACACACACACACACACACACACACACAGATCTTAGTTTAGCGTGTCAGGCAGAGAGAACCACACAAACACACAAACATACAGCTGCTGTAACGCACAGATTAATTAGTAATGTGTTGGAAAAGTGCTGCAATGACACTAATTACACAGCTTTTGATCATAATTACAGTTGACCAAGACAAAGCCCTTTATACCCCCTGAAACACAAACCTATGGGAAGAATACATTATTCAGACGCCATTCCTTAGAGAGAAGAACACACGAATGCACTGCACCGTGTCACAGCGTGTGCTCCTGGCCCTGAGATCCTTCGCAAACGATCACACTAAAGACCTAAAGTAGGGCAGAGTGCATGGCTCTTACCCTGGGCCTCTCGCTCACAGGCCGTGAGAATGACCACAGACATTACATTACATTATTGGCATTTGGAAGATGCTCTTATCCAGAGCGACTTACATAGCTTACAATTTTTACATGTTATCCATTATGACAGCTGGACATTTACTGAGGCAATTCTGGGTTAAGTAGCTTTCCCAAGGGTACAACAGCAGTGCCCCAGTGGGGAATCAAACCGGCAACCTTTTGGTAATACGTCCTGCTCCTTAACCACTATGCTACACTGCCGTAACGCAAGGGCCTGAAGCGTGATATTACATGGAGTTTTCAGCCTCAGTTTTCAAGCTTTCAGAGTTCAGCAAAAAAATGCAACAACTAGGTTAAAAATTGAAATGTAAAAGCTTATTTTAATATTACATTAGTTAGCTGCTTAGCAGGCGCTCTCACCCAGAGCAACTTACAAAGCTTCCACATAATACATCTATAGAGCTGGATGTTCATAAATGAATTCAGCTGAAGAAACTTGCTCTAGGGTATAACAGCACTCCTTCCGTCTCACCACCACACACACTGCTGATGAGCTGTAGGCATCCAGCCACCTGCTGGTAGTTAGTGAAATGGCAGGTGTCAGAGTATAAGCTGTTTGACCTAGGCGTGTCCACCAGAACTGAATAAAAAACATCCATCATGTTTGTCATGGCCAAACTCTACAGGATATGACATAATGAGTTCCCTGTGGCCATGTGCACCTCCCCCCTGGCTTACACATTCTTCTGTTAAATTATATTAGAAATTGAAAAATGAGGATGATCATACAACTGTTGGAGGTGTAGGAGGAGGCTGCAGGAGATGGACTACTGGATTCGTGAATGTCAAAGGAAAAACAGCAAGCACACCTGATCGCTGATCCATCTCAACAGCCAGACACCTGTCCAGCCTGAGAAACAGCAGTCAGCTGAACTGTGTTACTGCATGCACACCCAGCCTGTGTTACTGCATGCACACCCAGCCTGTGTTACTGCAGGCACACCCAGCCTGTGTTACTGCAGGCACACCCAGCCTGTGTTACTGCAGGCACACCCAGCCTGTGTTACTGCAGGCACACCCAGCCTGTGTTACTGCAGGCACACCCAGCCTGTGTTACTGCAGGCACACCCAGCCTGTGTTACTGCATGCACACCCAGCTTTACTGGAGACCTGAAACTCTGCTGCTTCCTCAGCAGCCTTCAGGGAAACTGAGAGACTACACACACACACACACACACACACACACACACACACACACACACACACACACACACACACACACACACAGAGTGTGTGTGCATTTATGCATGTGTGAGTGTGTGTAAGACTGTGTGTGTGCGCATGTGAGCACATGTGCATGTGTATGTGCGTGTGTGTGTGTGTATGCGCATGTGTGTGTGTGTATGCGTGTGTGTGTGTGTGTGTGTGAGATTCACCTGTAGATCATGCCGGGGGAGCCGGTCTGTCGGAGTGAGAGGCGAGCGGGCGAGTCCGTGGTGGATTCAGGATACATGGAGGCAGGGGGTGACGGTGCCGAGGGCCTGCAGGACAGTCTCACCCACGGTGCAGCCGGGAGGTCTCTCTGCCACGCTCAGGGCCTCTGTGGAGAGAGAGACTGAAACATCACAAATGTAGTGCTAACACAGGCAGCTAGCCACCCACATACACACACAGGACAGTTTACTGCTGAAAACACTCCCACTGTGATCTCTCAAACACACTCTGAATCGATTCTTTCTGGGAGATGCCTGCTGGTGCATGGAGCCAGATAAATGTGGCTAAGTCTCATCGCCTTGTGGGTTTTGCCATATGGGTAGAGAAGCATTTATTTCCCACTCCTGGCAGAAACTCATGGGGGGACAATTACGATAACAGCAGCAAGAGCAAATTTTCAGAGGCCAAGTGAATCATGACACAAAGAAAAATGTTTCACGTGGGAAAATATGACTAACAGGGCATGTCATTCATGGATTTCAAAAAGAGGGAGTGAGGGGGAGGAAAGAAAGTCTGAGGAAAAACTCTCGGCTTGGAAAAGCACAGCACGGTAGTAGCTCGTAGCTGCAAGCTTTGCTGGAGAGATGGTCTGTATCTGTGGCTGCTGTAGCTGCTCATTGTGACATCAGCTGCACGTGTTAGAATGTTCTGATTCTGAATGTTCTATCCATGTTAGTCAATGTGAAACCTTTTCATGTAAAACTGTAAATATCTAAAAAAATTCAAGTCTTAACACAAAGAGCACAAGCAACGCCATCCCATTCTAGCTGTAGGTATTAGCCAAGTTTTGTAAGTGTAGCTGGGAAGATGTAGGAGTTACATACAGATAATTAGATAGAATAAGAGGAATAAAAAATATTAAGGAAGGTAAGTTGGCGTGTTCAAACCAACATAACAATAAACTCACTCACACAATGGTTTTTATAACATGAGTCTTACTGCCATTTAGAATTACAAAAGTATTGTCATTTCACACATTTACCACTAGATGGTGGCATTGTTTCAACTTAGCTGTGCTTTACACAGGACCAAGGCAGATGGATGAAGGACTAGTGTTCAGTATCCTACCAAAAGTCATGGTCCATCCTGACTCTAATTGCAGGAATACGAGTGTGACGACAGGTTTGATGAGGCGCGGTCTGAAGAGAATAACATCCCAACACTGGCCAGCTCAGAGCTCCAACCTCAACCCAGCAGAACGTCTTTGGGATAAACTGGAAGGCAGAATTAGGGCGAGGAGCTTCCTAACTCTTTAAAGGATGAGTGGAGTACAGTGTTACCCGCTTTCTGCTGGAAGTTAGCAAAAAGTCTTCCACAACACATTTAGGCAGCAATTTCCTGGTATAAAGACACATTAAATTCCATTTCAGATCTCTGGATGGAAGAAAACATTCTTCACTCCACAAGAGTGTCAGCCTGAACACTGGACAGCACCCCAGTAACCTTCAATAGAGTGACACCTCCACCGGCCTGACCATAAAACCCCTCACCAGCAGGCAGTTCAATGCTCGTTTCAAACATCTCTCTGACAACAAATCCATTTGTCTTTATGTATGTAGGACAAAACTGAATTACCATCCTGTCCACAATTTATTTACAGTTATCTAGTTCATAGGCAGAGTGAGGGGGGGAACCAAACTCAAAAGCCAGCCCCTGTACCAGTGTATCATTCTGGATAGCAGTCTCTCACAGTGCAAGCCTGAGTGCCAGTCTCTCACAGTGCCAGTCTCTCACAGTGCCAGCCTGAGTGCCAGTCTCTCACAGTGCCAGCCTGAGTGCCAGTCTCTCACAGTGCCAGCCTGAGTGCCAGTCTCTCACAGTGTCAGCCTGAGTGCCAGTCTCTCACAGTGCCAGTCTCTCACAGTGTCAGCCTGAGTGCCAGTCTCTCACAGTGCCAGCCTGAGTGCCAGTCTCTCACAGTGCCAGTCTCTCACAGTGCCAGTCTCTCACAGTGCCAGTCTCTCACAGTGTCAGCCTGAGTGCCAGTCTCTCACAGTGCCAGTCTCTCACAGTGTCAGCCTGAGTGCCAGTCTCTCACAGTGCCAGCCTGAGTGCCAGTCTCTCACAGTGCCAGTCTCTCACAGTGTCAGCCTGAGTGCCAGTCTCTCACAGTGCCAGCCTGAGTGCCAGTCTCTCACAGTGCCAGCCTGAGTGCCAGTCTCTCACAGTGCCAATCTCTCACAGTGCCAGCCTGAGTGCCAGTCTCTCACAGTGCCAATCTCTCACAGTGCCAGCCTGAGTGCCAGTCTCTCACAGTGCCAGTCTCTCACAGTGCCAATCTCTCACAGTGCCAGCCTGAGAGCCAGTCTCTCACAGTGCCAGTCTCTCACAGTGCCAGTCTCTCACAGTGCCAGCCTGAGTGCCAGTCTCTCACCCCTTTGCTTGCTGCAATGAGAAACTGCACTGAGATGTTGAAACACTAATAACTCCTAGGTTTTCTGGGCTGAAAACTATGCATCTTATCATAACACTGTGCCCAGTGGTGCGCATCGCTCCGGGGGCACCGGTCCTCTCCTGACTGCAGGGGTGAGGTCACCGTGCCGGCGGCCACGCCCGCTCTGCAGGTGTGTTGGGTTTCAGACTCTGCTGCGGTGCGCAGGCGGACAGCTGACCGGGCACTCCCGCAGCCTGCACGGGATCGAGTTCTGCGCAGGAACACAAAGCTACGCGCAGAGGTGACTGCATTGATCCGAGCTCGCAGATACTGAAGCCCTGAAGCGAAAGAACGCTCTAACTCGGGGACAGAGGAAAGTCAACCCCCTCCCGCCTCGTCTCAGCTGACATCATTCCCACGGAATGTCACCTGGCAGGAAGAGGCGGCACCCGGCCATCCTGCAAAGTCACCTGGAGGAAGAGAGAGAGGGTCACAGAGCACTTCTCTAATTACCAGAGAGCAGAGCCAGTACAGACAGAGAGGGGCAAGGGAGAGAGAGAGGAGAGAGAGAGCGAAGTGAAGTCACCGATCTCTCCTGGGCCATGTGGTCAGGCCACGTGTGCGGTCATTCAGAGCACTGCCAGGTGCACCCCCATGCAGGCAGTGTGCCTGAACCCCCATCCCGCCACCCCCCGGGCCCTGAGTTAGCAGTAACCATGGCTACAGTGGCGCACCCTTCCCGCATGTGCTGCAGGGCTGCGGATGGCTGCTGCAGCAGGAGCCCCCCCTCATGACCAGCTCCTGCCTCTCACACGCAGCCGCAACGCAGGCCTCGTGAATAATGCACGCCACACCCGCTTCTGCTTGAGTTTTGTGTGTTTTTTTGGTTGTGTTTTTGTGCAAGTCATTCTAAGCTGCACTCGCAAGAACACAGGGAGTCCTCCTCCTGGCCTCTGAACAGCACTCTGACCGCTGCAGCTTCAGGTAACCGGGGAGGAGAGCCACGCTTCAGCTGCTTCAGCTGATCCAGGAGAGAGAGCCAGGAGAGGATGGCCCTGAATGATGACTGAAACCCTGGTGCAGGAGAGAGAGCCAGGAGAGGACGGCCCTGAATGATGACTGAAACCCTGGTGCAGGAGAGAGAGCCAGGAGAGGACGGCCCTGAATGATGACTGAAACCCTGGTGCAGGAGAGAGAGCCAGGAGAGGACGGCCCTGAATGATGACTGAAACCCTGGTGCAGGAGAGAGAGCCAGGAGAGGACGGCCCTGAATGATGACTGAAACCCTGGTGCAGGAGAGAGAGCCAGGAGAGGACGGCCCTGAATGATGACTGAAACCTTGGTGCAGGAGAGAGAGCCAGGAAAGGACGGCCCTGAATGATGACTGAAACCCTGGTGCAGGAGAGAGAGCCAGGAGAGGACGGCCCTGAATGATGACTGAAACCCTGGTGCAGGAGAGAGAGCTGCTGCCCTCACTGTGACCCCATTCACACCACCTGCAGACACGCACACCAGCGCAGTGCACCGGTGGTGTGTTTCACCGGTGTTTGTCTCTCTTGCTCTGTGTCTCCTGCTGCATAGAGAGATGCCTCTAAGTAATGTCTTACACGAAGGATGTTCCTGTTTCCCCCTCTCTCTTTCTCTCTTTCTCTCGCTCTCTCTCTCTTTCTCTCGCTCTCTCTCTCTCTCTCTCTCACATACGCGCGCACACACACACAGTATCATGTGTGTCAGTCTGCATGTTAGTGTGCAATGAGTTCCACCAAGGTGTAAGGCAGTGTCCTGTCAGAGCGTATGCAAACCGCTGTGAGTCTGTGCTGTCAGCACGTGTGTCTGTATCTGTGCAACACTAACACCACAAGACTATGCAGAAACAAGAGATGTGGGGGTCACACTTCGTAACCCCCCTCCAGACACACACACACACACACACACACACACACACAGCGACAGACAGAGACACATCCGATTGGTGAGCCCTGTCAAGCAGCTGCACTGTGATTGGTCAGAGACCTGCTGCAGAGAGGTGAGGCACAGCAACTCCTCTCCCCTGCTCTCTCCCTGTCTGCACTCTCTCTCTCGCTGCACGCATATACACCGCCAAAGTTAAAAACTCTGCATGCAACTGCACACAAAACAACAGGGATAGTAATGTACCGTTACCCCTTTCTTCACAGAACAATTGGAGCTGGGATTAGTGTTAAAAAAAACTGATCCAGGACCAGTGGATCTGCAGCTGCAGATTCTGGGACTTCAGAGAGCTACAAGATGCAATGTGACCACTTCTGTCTCTATTTGATTAAACAAACAGCAAATATAAAAGGCAGCAAACATTTTCCAGGCAAAGGGCCATGTCTGCCGGGAAATAAAGCAGAGAGAGAGAGCGACAGGCAGCCCGTCTGAGGCAGCAGGAGGTGGCGAGGCGAGGCCCCTTCCTACACAAATCCACAAACACTCATTACGGCGTGTGAGGGAAACGTGTGGTATGAGGAAAACAGACACGCAGGACTGTGATTAAGGCATCAGGGTCTTCAGCATCTCCACACTGCTCATCAACGGGAGGGCGAGGAGTCAGTCAACACCCCGCGTGTCTCACTGACAGGGCCTGTCAGTCAGGGTGAGGGCAGGCCTCTGGGCTCCATGGACCCCTCTCTCTACCACCCCCTACTGGGCAAGTCACACACTACTGGCATGGCTCAGACAAAATTTAAATTTGCCATCTTTTCGGCACAAGTTTTGAATTCAGCTGAAATTATACACATAAACAGGCTGTAACTGTGAAACTTTTGGCTAAAAGAATTTTGGAGAGATACTGGTGTTTTGAGATTTTCTAATCACACATAACTATGCAAACCAAACTGTAATACTGTCCACAAATTACTAACCTGTATTACTATTGCTACTACTGTATCACTAACCAAATACTGTCAAGAAATCACCCTGGTACCAACACTGCATATTCCAACAGTGCGTGTGTGTGTGTGTGTGCGCGCCTGCATGATGTGTGCTTCCATGTTTATATACCGCGCACTCTGAGAATGTGTTACATAAATAAAACGGTCTTAAAAACACTTCCTCCTGGACAGGTGCAGTTATTTTTAAACTACCATTTTTGGAGGGAACAGCCAGCTTTCTGTGCTTATATCAGCCCTATTTCCACTCTGTACTAGGGTCCAGCCTCAGCTCTGCAGTGGGGCCCTGTCTGCACTCTGACCTCCATGCTGGGGCCCTGTCCGAACAAGCTCCATGCTGAGGCCCTGTCCAAACAAGCTCCATGCTGAGGCCCTGTCTGAGCTCTGAGCTCCATGCTGGGACCCTGTCTGAACTCTGTGGTGATGACCTAGACTGAGCAGTGATCTCCATGCTGAGGCCCTGTTTGAGCTCTGAGCTCCATGCTGGGACCCTGTCTGAACTCTGCGGTGATGACCTAGGCTGAGCAGTGATCTCCAGGCTGAGGCCCTGTATGACCCAGACAGACCAGCTCCTCTTTCACAATGCTCCAAAACACACATGCTGTCAGAGCACAGTTTCCACCAGGGGGCACTCTCGGGGGTCTGCACATTTCAACAGAAGGAAATGTGTGCAGCCTCCATGACAACACTGGGAAAAAGTGCATATCTATCCCGACAGGCCTGTCAACTGCTGTCTGCTCAAAGCAAGCCCCACCGACAGGCACCACCATCATTCCTGACCTGGCAAGACCTAAACACAGCCAGAGAGGAGACTCAGCTCCGCACCTCTACCTGAACCTGCTCTCACAGCTACACTTGCGGCGTGTCTGAGTCTCCGAGTCTCTCCCTCAGCTCTGCCTGTTAATGTGGGAGGTACGCAGGTCAATGAGGTAAATGCCTTTCATAAGGTCAATTCACAATAAGAAAATTCATTACCAAATAACTAAAATGTCATATCCAGGGGTGCATTCCAGGACTTCAGAAAAGGGAAAATTAATACCATTAACAACTAAACATCAAACGTGTCTCAAACATGGATCACCCTACACATTCATTCAGTAAACATTATGCATTGTGCATTAAGACTCACATTTGTCTTGGACCTAGTGCTGGAATCACCAGCGTTTTTGCTGCAGCTGTTAAAGCCATTAGCATGCTGAATCCAAATCTGCACCTTCTCTGCTTGG
>NC_050588.1:39187500-39222500 GCF_013368585.1 Megalops cyprinoides | reverse complement strand
GCCTGCCGTCTGCACGGGCCGCTCAGAAGCGGCGATCCCTCACGCAGATCGATGGGAGGACGGCAGCTTAATGCACACGTTAATCAGCTGCTCCTTCAGCTCACCTCATCTATAGCCATACAGCACACAAATATAAAAGACGAGGCATTTACATCTGACATCTGTGTTTGCCTGCATCTCTTCACTGATGTGTAAGAGTATGGCTCACTGCCAGGTCCAAGCCTGAGGCATGGAGCATTCCTCTCTCGGGTCCCTCCCCCTCTCTGTGACCTCAATCCTGCAGGATCGCATGATTGGCTGCTTCGTTTCGCATCTCAGAGGCCCCTCCTCCCACAGTCTTTACAGTAACGATTATCTCTCACACAGGAAGTGACACATTTACATGGGTGGAGCTATAATGAGACAGTTGACATCTGCTGACCCCCCACCTGAGGTGACACTTATGAAGGAAAACCACTCTCAAATGAACCGTCTTGACTTTCTCATCACTGCGATTAATCAGCCAGTAAAAGATATTCAGTCTATATGATTTTCCATAGTCATAGTGTGAAGGCTGTGCTTGATGTGGTTACAGCGGTGCTTTTATTTGCCTTGGAGTTTGACGAAGGGATCACACCTGATCCGTGGGCCAAGATCATTAACCCCCCGTGTGCACATCATTAGCAGGGAAAGAAAGGGGAGATGGGGAGGAGGAGGGACGCCGTGAACAGCTGAGGAATAAAGGAAGTGATGAGAGGGATTTTTATAGCTGTAGACAGGACCATTCTGCCGAGGTTTGGTTAATTGTGTAGCGCCTGTGAAAATTCTCCTCCCGAATCTTCGTTTGGAGCTTCAGTAAAACAGTAACGTCCTGTGACGGACTGTGCTGGGGTTCAGAGTTAGCCGCTGACAGGAAGGGCTCGCTTTCAGACAGGCCTGCCGTGATCACGCCCAGAGCAGCTAACGACGCCGGCGAGCAGCCGACTGAACCTCACCGCACCAGCAGGTGCAGCCGCTGACTGCAGCTCTCACAAATCAGCCACATTAAAATTAATCTCATAAATGATTCTGCGAGGAACCTGAACTGGCTCACGGGCAGCGAGCTGATACTCTTTCCTCACTCACTCACGCACACACGCACACAGTCAGTCACACGCACACAGTCAGTCACACGCACACAGTCAGTCACACGCACACGCACACGCACACGCACACGCACACGCACACGCACACGCACACGCACACGCACACGCACACGCACACGCACACGCACACGCACACGCACACGCACACGCACACGCACACGCACACGCACACGCACACGCACACGCACACTCACACTCACACTCACACTCACACTCACACTCACACTCACACTCACACTCACACTCACACTCCTACAGATCATTTCCCCGCCCCTCCCTTCCCATGATCCTCTGAAGGTGACGCTGTGTTAACCCCGTGTAGCAGAGCCCGTGGCCGTGCTGGGGATCAGGCGGCCGTGCTGGGGGTCAGGCGGGTGAGCGGGTCTCTCCAGCGCCTCTCAGCTGCCCAGCTCGTGCCCGCCTCTGTGCCAGCCAGGCACTTTAACAACAACCCATTAATCCCACCGGTGCCCCACCCCGCCTGGCACCTGCCAAATCAGGACGGGCACACGGCCCACGCCAAGCAGCCTGGCCCCACGGCAGCACTTCTTCCAGTGAGAGATCAGCCACAGGGAGCTCAGAACACACAGACCGGGGGGGCAGCGTGAGCATGCAGGCCCTCACTGCGCCTGCGAAGGCGTCAGGGAATCTCACTGCCGTGGTGCAACTGAGCACCCCTGCGGAGTCCTGAGGGGGGTGATGCTTAGCCGGGTCTCAGCTGTGCGAACCGAACCATCGCATTCATGACAAAGTCCCTTTCTCTTGATTAATGGCCTATTTAAGAAGTGGGCCAGTTAGGCCAGGTTAAGAGCACAGAGAGTGCGCATGTGGAAAAGAATCCAAACAGCAGAGGCTGCTGAGTTACTGAGACTTTCTGTATAAATCTGTGTGTGCCGATTGCATCCATTGAAAACACTGCATACCAAATCACATGCATCACATTATGGGATCAGCAAACACCTTCACGTCAGGTGGCTCACGTGCTGTAACGGGAATCTACTGCGGCACTCTGTTCCAGAGTCCAGCAGCAGCATCTGCCTCCAAACCGCTCTGCCACACGGCTGCCATGAGGCTGGCAGGGTGTGAGTTACATTTCATTACGTTACTGTCATTTAGCAGACGCTCTTATCCAGAGCGACTTACAATGTTATCCACTTACACAGGTGGAAATATACTGAGGCAATTCTGCGTTAAGTACCTGGCCCAAGGGTACAGCAGCAGTGCCCCAGCAGGGAATCGAACCAGCAACCTTTTGGCTACAAGTCCTGCTCCTTATCACTACACTACATTTCTGCCCCTGCCTATCGGGTCCTTTATCAGTGTGCTGGGAGTTCTGGGAGTGTCTGGATACGACACAGAGCCCATTCCAGAGCTGTGTCTGCAGGCTTCAGGGGTTCCCCTCCTCTCACAGGTACAGCACCCCCGACCAAAAGCCTCCAGGGAGTTACTGTGTAACCTACTGATGTGAGACGAGGTGACCCACACCCTTCCCCAGACGAAAGGGGCTGAGAGCATCATGGAGGCTGCAGCTCGGCACCAGGTTCGATCTCTCCCACAGGGCGAGAACACAGCGGGTAAACCAAGGCATCGCAACACTCACAGCAGGCAAAAAGGCTCAAATCCCTAACAAGCACCTTGTGTGGGGAGTCTATGGTCCCACAGGTCACCGTGCACTTCATATGATACTGTGGCCTCTACCAGCCTCTATCGCCAAAGCACAAACCCCAAACACAGGCCCAAACGGGGACCGCCAGGGCAATCCAAACCAAGCCCTCGAGATCGAAACAGCTTCAGACCGGTCTACCTGACAATCAGGGAGACCCACAGAGCAGCATGGCGATTTGTGAAAGTGTCCCTCGTGAAAGCGTGCACAGAACACAGTGATTGTGAACACACAGGACTGCCTGTCTTTGTGCAGTGCTGTGGAGGAGGATCGTCAACCAATGGCCATTAAGCTGTCACTGACGTGCCATCCAATGGCGGGAGGCCTGGAGCAGTGTCTCTGAGCAGAAGGCAGTCTATACGCACATATTCATCAACTTCAGTAATCCAGCCGCCGCCATGGAGAGCATATTAATCAGTCTCAGTAACACAGTCCCCGTCGCATATTCACCTCAGACAGCTGACGGCGAGGCCGCCCCCATCACACAAACACACAACACTTTCAGCAGAAACGTTCATGCTCCTTTTACACGCATATGGTCTAACATCACGGCAGACCCTGCAGACATACTGTAGGTGTCACCGCATCGCCGCATCGGCTGGTGGAAATGCATCAGTCCTCCCACACAGCAGCCCTGTATTTCCTTTCCACGCTACGTTTAAGACACTTTTAAGCACGCTTACTGCGTGGTCATTTAAAGCAAAGTTCCTTCCTAAAATCAGATCTGAATGATGCTGTGGGTCACAGATTCAGAGTCCTCCCGCCCCCATCAGTACTGATCCCTGATCAGTTTCACCTTTTTTCACATAAGGGTTGATGGTTTAGATTAGGGTAGAGTAGGAATTTCATCTTTTTCCACATAAAAATTGAGGGTTAGGATTAGGTTAGGATATGGTAAGGTAGGTAGGGGTTTCACCTTCTTTCATGTAATGGCTGAGGGTTAGGATTATGATACCAGATCAGTTTTCGTGGGCGGCAGGAAGCACCCAGCGTCCCCGGCAGGAACAGACATACAAACGGAGCTCTCCCACTGCCAGGCCCTAAGCCATCTGGGCCCCCGCAGTAACACAGCACAGAGCCCAAGACACACTCCAGCACAGCCTCTCTCACCACACACTGCAGGAGAGAGGCTGTGGGAAGGCTTCCGTACTCACACACAGAAATAGACTTGGACAGATTCTGTTTGTGGGAACTGTTTGTGGCTGATTATACGATCGTTCGAGCCACGCAGATACGCTAATGAATGTGATCAAGAGGAGCGTTGCAGGAGATGACAGAGTTCAGCCTCTCTCTCATTAACCCCTCCCACCAGAGGCACCAGGACTGCCTCCGAGAGGCCGCAACAGTCAGACCCCTGCAGTAACCACTCCCAGAATAAACCCGGCACGCCGTCCAGCTGAGGGGATCAATCTGATCTGAGATCTGTCCTGAAAAATGCTGCCTCAGTGTAAGATAGTGGTTGGGTACTACGACGATTTCAGTAATGGCTGCCTGCCCTGCATGTTCCACAGGGTCTTCTGCTCCGACAGGCCAGAGTCAGCTACAGACAGGTGCAGATGCACGGACACAACAACAGCCGTGTCGTCCGTTTAGCCCTGGTCACCTCCCTGTCCCTCCACAAGGAGGCACTCTCCATTCTCTCCCCAGGTCCCTGAATGGTAGGTTGCCTCCCCTGAGCTGGGTCAGCAGTCACTAACCTCCTTCCATCACCTTGACCGCTTCAGACTGTACCTGGAGCAGTAGAGTTACTAACCTCTCTCTGTTGCCTCCTGAAGACTCACTTCTTTAGACTGTTCCTGGGACAGCAGCCACTCCCTGTGGTATCCTTCTGAAGGCTCCCCGTCTCAGACTCTGTTCATCCAGCCTGGGTCTGGCCTTACCTGCAGGCTGAACTATGACCTGAGCTAGGAGTTACCTTTTTTAATGGAAGTGCCAGCTGATGACTAGTTAATTACGTCAGTTATATAGGGCCATACTACAGTTACTTTGAGAGATCAGATGGCTTCTTGCTTATTCAACGTTTTTATTAAACAGGTTAAATTTACCTTAAAAAAACCGAACAGGTGCTGTACTGTAAATTCACTGCATCTCTGATAATGCTGTAGACAGGGAGCCTCTGAGGAAGGGTTAATATACCAGTTCACACTTCTACTCATAACTGTGTCAGTTTACAGGTGAGAATCTACACAACATAAGCGTTCAGCTGCCTTTTCAACTCTTGCTAAGAGAGGAAAACCACCATCCTTCTAGGCAGGAAAGTGAAGAACTGCTTACTAATGCAGTAATGTAATTAGTCTGGGCTTATCATTTCCAATCAGAGGAAAACTGAAACGTCTTTCTAATCAGCCAACATCAGCGAGCAACATTTAAGCAAACTCAAATTCACACCTTTACAAATTTAGCCGCGGTGCAGTCCAGCTCTGAGTCACAGAGCAAAGGCTGACATCAGAGCCTCTAAACATGTGAAAACCACAGAAGGAAGACAGATACAGAAACAGCGCACTGAGGGTGTGTCTTCACGCACGTCTGCGGGTCATCTGAAGACACACATGCACAGAGCTGTGCCTTCCTGCCCACTCTGCAGCAAACCAGCGCAAGGGGGGGGTCATGGTCCGCACCAGCGGGCCCGTCTGCAGCTCTCACCGGCAACAACCAACCCGAGCTGTAAACCGTACCCCAACACCCCACCCCAAGCAATCCACCACACCCCAACACCCCACCCCAAGCAATCCACCATACCCCAACACCCCACCCCAAGCAATCCACCACACCCCAACACCCCACCCCAAACAATCCACCACACCCCAACACCCCACCCCAAACAATCCACCACACCCCAACACCCCACCACACCCCAACACCCCACCCCAAACAATCCACCATACCTCAACACCCCACCCCAAACAATCCACCACACCCCAACACCCCACCCCAAGCAATCCACCATACCCCAACACCCCACAACAAGCAATCCACCATACCCCAACACCCCACAACAAGCAATCCACCATACCCCAACACCCCACCCCAAACAATCCACCACACCCCAACACCCTGCTTCTGCAGTCCAAAAGGCCTGCACCTCATTTCAACACCCCAACCCAAGGAATCTACCAAAATGGGCCCCGGAGAGCACCCCACCCCGGGCCTCAGTCCCTTCACTCTGCAGGAAAATGCTCCTTACCAGCACAAACAAACGCTCTATAAAGGCCCGATTAGAGGTCCTGCCAGGATCCACAGAACACTGGGTCACACCGTTTGGGTTTCTTTCACTGAGTCCTTTCTTGTTTGTGATCTGACAGATTGTTTGAGACAGCCATTCATTGTTTTATTTAATGTTTCAAAGGAAAAGATTCCCCTAGGAGTACACTCACATTGTGGTGCTTTAAAACACTTTAAGGTAAAACACTTGGCAGGTGATTGGCCACAGTACATTTGCATTGCATAGTGCTACTTTAATACACATTATGTACACCAGCAGTGGGGAGATATTCTATTAAGCTTATTTTGACTATACAGGTGGCTGCAAGTTCACCAGCAGCCACAGAACACTGAGGCCTCCACCTGCCTGCTGGCTCAGGCTGACCGGGGCGGGGCTGGGCTTGGTTAGCATTTGGCAGAGACTCTTCCTGTGAACGCCAAAACTGCTGCTGGACGTGCTGTTGGTGGGCCAGTAGGGGGCAGTCTTCCTTCTGAACCAAGCCGAAAACCAACACCCCAGCACAGTAACATGGACACTGCCGTGGGTACACTGACCCATCTTTCAAACGGGTCCTTAGTACGCCACCACCCCAACTCACTGTGGTCCCATAGAACCTTTTTATCAAGGTTCAAACTGGAATTTTATCAATTATACTAATTTACCGATGAATTAATTTACCAATTATGCAGCAGTGAATCTCCACCCTTCTGCACCATCTGTGATGAATACTCTGGCGTGAAGCCACAGCTGTACAGGCAGGCACCATACACCGGTGGTGCAAGGGAGCACCGGACGCTGCTTCTCTGTTCGAGCTGCGTTTCTGGATCCATCTGACGGTTCGTTTTAAATGACTGCGATGGTCTGCTTGCACACTCTGCCAAGATCGGCAGCGTTCTCAGCTCTGCTGCAGGCTGCCCTGGCCCCCGCACCCATCACAGCTTCCTATCCTTCCCATTCACAAAGAAAACAAACTCACCAGGCGTGCGGGGAACCAATACAGCAGAGTCCACTTCCTGACTGAACAGAAATCTTTTGTGAGACCCAAATATATGAGCCGTTAACGAACACTCCTTAAACAGCCCTCAAATAAAAATGAGAAACGTGAAACAAAACACGCTGCAAAGTACACGATCAAAAAGAAACGTATACCAACGCGTGCGACCCGTGCCATTAAATTCAGCTGCTGCTGAAGACTGAAGTTAAGAGACGCAACGCAGATGGAAGTGCACGTCACAGAGGAGTGCAGCAGACAGACAGCGGAGGCACTCCTGACCTTTCAGATGTGAAACACGCCAGCACTGACCCATCCTTTCTGCAGAGCCGCACACTCCACCATCACAGTTTATAAATCAGAGGGAACATTTTCACGAAGCAAGCGAAAACAGGCCCCCAGGGCTGCGGGACGTTCTGCCGCATGGACAGAGTTACAGCGCTGTAATCCGCTGGTGCCGCTGCAGAAACAGCAGGCTTCAGTTCAGCCTAAACTCAATCACCTTCTTCCCTCTTACGAGGACGCGTTCCACCAAAACTGTGATGACAGCATTCACAAACACACCTGCCCATGAGGCCTCTCTTCCCCAAACTCAATACACGGCAGTGTATTGAATTTCCTGTTCATTGAATGTTAGATAGACATGAAAAAAAAATACTTCTTAAATGTTGCTTAATCTTGAGGACCCTCTTCCAACCACTGTAATAGCAATGTAATAGTTGAGCCTTCACCTGCACAGATGTGAAACCAGGACAACGCAGGACACCGACCCTCTCTGGTTGTGTATTATGATGCACTGAGTTTCGACCAGCATGCAACTCTGCCACGGACTTTCGCCGCTTTCCAGAATGCCTCGCGCCAATCCCTTGCAGCGTCGCAGCGCTGCCACGAGGAGGGGGGGGCGTCCTTGGTTTATTTTAATGAAAATGATCCAACCAGACTGCGAGCCACAGCAGAAAAGGACACCGGCTGCCCGCCCCACCGCGTTCCACTGCAGCATGCTGAATAATTAAATGTGCTTCGAAAATATGTGATTGCACTTCAAGAGCCTTCCCTGAGGTCATAATCACGCCGAAAAGTCAGCGCTCGGATGAAATATGATGGAGGCTGACTGCGGCGGAGCCCTCTCTCAGAGCGAGCAAATTGCACGGGTACAGCAACCGTCAGCAAGTTAGACTGCCAGGTAACGACTCAGACGCAGTGCAAATACTACTGCTAATAACAGTAATGATTAAACAAATAAACGGCATAGAGTCTGTAGACCGTCAGAGCCGAGAAACGCGCTGCTGCACTGACGATGGCGAGATGGAGCAGACCGGTAATCGCAGTCAGTGAGCTCGCTAAATGGCTAAGCTTCAGATCAACGTGGCTCAATGGCCAAGCTAAGATGACACAAAAATACCGCTCCGCCATGCAGTATAGCAGCACAGCTTTAAAACTTTGCAGAGCCAACGTTATGCGCAATAGCTACACGTTCTCTTGTAACTGATCATCTACCTACAGCTGCACCAGCACGCACCAATTACCAAACCTCAGCCCAGCTAGGCAAGTATCCAATGCGGCAGGTTTGGGCTAATTCATAGCGCATTACGCACACACACCTGATGAAGCCCAGTGGGATACAGTTAGCCTTAGATCGCGAGGTATGCGTCTGTGTAGTCTTACATAGCGCTAAAAATAAAGGTTTCGCATCAAGAAAAAATAGACTGCTTGCTGGCATGCTTCTGCCGCAAACGATGTGCCATCTGCACAGGTACTGCTGACTAAAAATGTCATAATTGAGCATGCAAGTTAGCTTGTGAGCTACAGATTGATATCGTTATTGCACATGAGGCGGCCCCCTTACCTGTGGTGCGTCCTCTCAAAAACGCCAAATCCCGGCGACTTTCTGTAACCCCAGCAACGGGACTTCCCGATGCACGCCGCGCCAGCTCCTCCTCTTATCCTTACCGCTTCGACATTTGACACCCTCGCCACGCGCTGCGGTAGATACCCCGCCCTTTCGCCGCGAAAAATGCTCTCATTGGGTAATACCGTGATAACGCTCCCAACAAGGTCGATCACTCCATTGGTTATCTTTGCTGTCACTCCTTCCGTTCGTCTGGATATGGGCGTAACTGATTTAACGGTTCGCGGTCAAAAGTAGTGATCCGATTGGTCTAAAACATTGTCAATTTCACAATGTAGCTCTTCATTGGCCGTTTCAAAATGGGTTTTTTTTTTGCCGCATTTCAGCCCGAGGCCGACTGTGAGAGACAGCCCTTGCTACTGTGGCAACAGTAGGCCTGCAATCGTATAAAGTCAGTACTGCAAAATGGCCAAGGTTGCGTTTTTCGCCTTCTTTGAGGCACATTTAACGTGTCTGGTAAAGGTTTCCGCTCGTGACTGGATGCACCCAGTTACGGTTCTTAATTTTAAGGATGCGTCTGAGAAGAAGCCCATTAATTCATTATTTTTTATAAATTAAGTGATTATTTCGAAATTCATACAATTAGACTGTAGTTCAAACACAAGGCTACTTATGTGAAGGGCAGTTCTGTCTGAGCAGTGGACCCCAGTGTAATTAAAGTAAAACATTAGGAACTACTGCAATGATTGGCCCGGCTTACTTGGTTGGGCATTAGATTGGAAGGGCAAATCTTTCCTCTAAACAGAGAGAGTGAAAGTAATATAACTGCATATTGCCAACATTGAGGCCATACAGTATGGAAAAGTAACTACAAGTTCATGGCCAAACATTCACTAATCTCAAAATTATAATAAGTCTAAGATGATCAAGATTACTTGTGTATTATTACCTGTGTATTATTATTATTATTACCTATAGATTACTTGTGCTGTGCATAACATTCCATATACAGCGCTGGAATTAAAACACGTGTGAGATGTACCCATGAGAGCTAGACAGCAGGGGCAGGGAATGGAGATGAAACAGGCAGTTGACAAGTTTTCTCACATTTATTAACTGATTAACTGTTTGTCAGCATTTCTAAGTGCAAATTCCACTGAACATATCAAGTCTCGTTAATCCAAACCAGTGAAATCCTTGCTGTTTGAAGTGCACACTGATTTTAGGACAGATGGAATATTTTGGGGAACTTTAAACTTCTCACCAGGTCTAGTGATAACATGACAATAAGTGCAATAAGAGGGAGACCAGAGCTTAGCCACTTTAGCAAAGCATGTCATGTGACACCTTCAGTCTATTCTACCCTTTCACTAAGCACAGCAAAAAGACTCCCCCTCTGTGTTCTCCTGTGTAACACAGCGTGCAGTCTGGGGTAGGCGTGGCTGCGGGGGAGTCAGAGGTTGTGGCCCCAGGCTCAGTCTTTCAGGATGAGTGGAGCTTTGACCTGGGCAGCGACCTCTGCCCCCATCAGCTCCTCCACGATGGTCAGGGCGAACTCAAAGCTGGTCCCAGGCCCGCGGCTGGTGATGATGTGTCCGTCTTTCTGCACCCGAGCCTCAGTGTACTTATAGTGATCTGCACGGAACACGATACCAACCCATTACCACAGCACTGTCTCTGAAACCCTCCCTGTCCCCGCGCTCAGTCAAACCTGAGCAGAGCTACACTCAGCCCTGGTGGTTTACTGCAAGCACACAGACACCCACATGAAAGGCTACATAAACAACCTGGATCAGCCTGAAAGCAGGGGGACAGCACAGAGCTAACGGCAATGAGCCAAATCTAGATTTGGTGAACCAACATCCCAGCTTCGGTTTGGTGAACACAAACTATGCCAGTGTTCATACAATGTGTATACATCTAACACCACCCTCTATACACACAGCACAGTCCTGCTTGCATACCCTAATGCAGGTAGAGCACTTAACCTACAGCGCCACCTGCTGGCCGGCATACAGAAGCAATGATACCAGTCACTTGCTCATTGATCGCACAGTATGTGTGAATATGTGTGCTTCTATTCCTGTAAGTCCCCACATGCTGACCCCTCAAGTGATACAAACAGCCGATTTTCAAAAAAGGTAAGCATTAATTGACAGTCACTGAAAAGTGACCACCATCCCAATCAGAACACTGTTATAGATCAAGCTCTCCATGTGCGTGGGAATAACTGAGTGCTGATTGGCTGAGGCCAGAAGCCCAGCGAATCGCGTTACCTCCATTCATCATCTTGTCCTTGGCACCAGGGTGGGTGGTGACTGTGCTGCCAAAGCCGATGCCATGGGCCAGCAGGGCCGTCGGGCCTGGAATGCACATTAGAGAGTCATAAAGTACACACAGCACTGACCTGAGAACAGCCACTCCCTGCTCCACACCATCAAATACTCACAGCACTGACCTGAGAACAGCCACTCCCAGCTCCACACCATCAAATACTCACAGCACTGACCTGAGAACAGCCACTCCCTGCTCCACACCATCAAATACTCACAGCACTGACCTGAGAACAGCCACTCCCAGCTCCACACCATCAATACTCACAGCACTGACCTGAGATTAAACAGCACTGTGGCATTAACGATTTCAACACTATACATAATTTAAATGATACCTTAATAACACCATCTACCGGTGTTTGGCAAAGCAGGCCCAGATGCACTTAACCCTGATTAAAATGAGAATTAAAGTGTGGCCAGGCTGATGCCAGGACAGCACCACCACAAACCACAGCCGCTGTAGAGCATGCCAATAGGTAGCAGACGCGGCTTGCTGTATTTAAAAACAAACGGATGAGAGATTAAAACACTGCGGAGGCCCTTCCGCATTAACAGGGAGACAGCAGCATCGCCGCTCCCCTGAAAGATCATAAACTCATCGTTCATAAATATAGATCATTCAGATATTGACTGCACTTCCTGGCACAGCTCCTGAGCAGTCCACAGATCTCCCTCTCCCTGCGGAGGCGCCGGCCCGCCCGTCTGTATGTCTGTCTGCACCCTGCCCGAGTCCTCAGGGTTGAGGCAGGGCGGGGCACACTGTTGGCTCCGCAGGGGAGGACAGAGAGACAGAGAGAAGGGAACAGGGCACCCCACTCTGCTGACTGCTCAGTTACATGACCCTGCCACCCTCACGCACTGTACTAACACTGTCTGGAGTGCGGGGGGGGTGGAGAGAAAAGCAGGTGACACTAGTCTGTAGATGGCAGGCCTGATGTTCAACAGCCTGCCAGCCACTATGATTCAAGTGACACCTAACCACTATAAGCTAGGTATTCACAGCACAGTCTAGGGATTAACATCTTTAATTTTGATGGTGTTTTAAAATGATCGGCAGCTCCCCCTAACCACTGAACATTACCACTCCTATGAACGCCTAAATATTTCAGTGTTTATATTGGATGCTGTGGGTGAAACATGCTCACAGTAAAATCGGAGTGTGAAGGTCCCTGTCTGGGAACACACACAGACCCAACACAACAGTGTCCCGCTAGCACACAGCAGGCGCGTCGCCATGGGAACCCACCCCTCCCTGGGTTGGGCTGGATGTCCTTCGCTGGGTTTTGCACTGGCTACCATCCTGTGCTCTCCTCCATCCTGTGCTCTCCTCCAGCATGAGAGAGGCCACATGTAGGCTTCCACGGCACATTACAGCGCACTGAACCCCAGGCCAGGGCGCCTGGTTCCACTGCTCACATGTGCAGAGGAAATAATCCATTTCATTTTACCATTTGATGTCAAAATTCAGTTTTTGTCATTTAAAATTCTCATGCCCGTCATTGAGATTTCTGATCAAACTCCCGATTAAATTCACTAAGGTGGTTTAAATAAATCTGGATTAGTTCGAATTATCTGGCTTAAACTGGTCAGACTCCAGCAAAGTTTGCTTCACAAGATCTGCTTAGGACTATGATCAAGCTAATTCAAGCCTGGCTTATTAAATCAAGCTCAGTGCACAAAACATGTCAACTTTTTAAAACGCACATTACATACAGATCACCAAGAGGTGAAGAAAGCAAATAGGAGGGAAAGGATGGGTAGACTAAACTTCTAGGCTGGCACAGCATTACATTTAAATAGAGATGCAGGGAATTCATGCAAAAAAACAGTGGTGTCTGAATGACAGGGTATAGGAGATGAGTCCATCAGAATGCAGAGATATACACTGTATATCCAGCAAGTCATGCAATTTAGCACTGCCGCTGTTCAGTCATATTCCTAGAATTGCTCTACTGTAATTTCAGGAAACAACAGTGATGCACATTGATTGCAAATGACTGGAATGTTTGTCGATGCCACCATAACAGGAAGTACCTTCATTATGGTACAAGAGGGAAACGCACTGGCCCTGCAACATCCTGCAGATCCTGGCAATCCTGCACACTTCTGCCGCAGTAAATACGCTGCGGGACATTTTTTTTTGGATATGCTACACACAGCTGCACACACACAGCACACCGATTTCCTGACTCATGTTAGGATGAGCAGTTATCCAGTTAAACTGATTCGGTATTAACGTGACTATAGCACAAAAACAAGGGGAGGAAACTTTAAACTGAAAGCAGTCTGGGGGGAGGCAGGTGATTTACAGGGCTCTTTACTGTACATGAATCATCAACGCAACGGCCATTTTTAACCATGAAGGCAGCAAAGCTTTACAGTGACCTTTACAGTGGCCTGTATCTCACATTACAAGGCAGTGAGGTCATCCACCTCCCAGCCAGACATGACCAACCCCTATTTCAAATGAAAGAGGTTGCTCAGTCATGCACTAACTGTACATAAATGACAGAAAAATGTATGGTAAATGCTGACAACTAACTAAATAGCTACACAATAACAAGTTAGCTGGCTAGCCGGCTAGCTAGTTCATGTACAAGATAGCAACAAATACCCCTGCAGTTTTTGTTCATGGTGACCACTAGCTGGCGAGTTTAAACTCAAGATGCGCAAACAGCAGCTAGTGAAAGTGGGTTTGCGCTGAAACTGAGGAGTGCCTGGTGTGTGTGTGTGTGTGTGTGTGCGTGTTGGAGCTGAGTGATCAGTACCTGCACAGATAGCTGCGATCAGTCCCTTCCTGCCCTCCTGGTCCTTCAGCACCTCCTTCACAGCGGGGGACTGCAGACAGACAGAAACAGCACAGAAACGCTGACACAGGCACCTTCAGAAGCCATGTTCGTTTGTGGATTTTCTTCAGTTTTCTTCACATGGTAGAAAGTCCTGAAGCAGCTGACACTGAAGAAACTTCCATTGCTAAACGCCAGCCTCACACTTCCATTCCTACCTGCACATTTGTTTAAATCGATGCAGAGATAGAGGAACAGCATCCGTCAACAGTAAAAAGTCATAACAGTGCAATAAACAATGTACTCCAACACAGCTGAAAGGGGGACGGAATCCACTAAGAGTAGCATTTGACTTGCGTTTGACTTGAATTCTAGAAGCAAACCATCTTACGCATGCTGAAATTGGTTTGCTCAAAACATACTGCTGGTTACGAGACCCACAGGTGATCCTTTCAGCTGTGATTCGGAATGCAATGTGTAACTTGCTACTGAGAGAGACAGCACCAGACCTCACCTCACACAGGTTCTGTGCTCCCAAAGCTCCTCCTGGTAACATCACCACATCATAGGGGCCCTAGGAACCAGACAACACAATGTTCTCACCATAGAGGACCACACCGGGGGAACTGCTGTGAGTGTTACAGCCGTTACTCAAACAGGTAAACTCTGTCTGGACACCACAGGTGAGAGCCGAGATGAAAGCAGATGCACTCTTTACTGGTTTGATAGGCAAGATGAACTCTGGCATGTTTAAACGCTTACTGGGTTGCACCTGCACACCCGTCGCCCGTCTGTGGGATCAGATGCAGCTGAGCTCTGACCTGTTTTCTGGCGTCTTCCAGGCTTGAGTCCGGGCAGATCATGACGTCACGGCTGCACTGCACTGGTTCCTTCCCCGTCAATCCTGCCACCGTCACAGCGATCTGCAGGAGCGTGGCCATGACGTCATCATGGGTATTGTTACCATCACCATCAGCAGTAACTCCGTGTTTAACTGACTGTATGAGGGGAAAGTCCCCGACACACCTATATTTTCACAGCTCTTTAGTGTACGTGAATCGTTAGTGCACTGACCATTTCACCCGTGGAGGCAGCAAACTTTGACATTTGTAATGGCCTGTATCTCAAGTTACAAACGGCGAGCTTTCCCTGCTAGACGGGGTCAAGAGCTACTTCAAATGGAAAGATTTCTCATTCACGCACTAACATAAAGACATGGCAATTCGTTTAAAGCTAAAACTGAATCACGTATGCATGTTTCTGTGGAAGATGATTTAGCTCGTATTATTGTTCAGTGTCAGCAAAGACGTGAGTGCAGCGGTGTTGCAGCACAACCGGCTAACGCTAGAGGCTACCTGATGAAACATTCAAGCATGAAGCAGCAAGTTAACTTGATGACTGTCTAGTTAACTTACACATATATTTACAGACGTGTAACTGTAAATCACTGTCAGAAGCATGACCATCTGGCCTAATTTTAATGTATGTGCGATGAGTAGAAAGTCACGCTGTTACCTAAAAGTCTTCAGTCTAAGACAGAAACTCGCAACACTGATTTTGCAACAAACACAAAGAATTATGAATTAGCTACCGATTTATTCAGTTCCATTGTGTTATAATCTTTTATTTTGCGACTTTTTACGTTAATTATAGCTATACTGTCGTTAGCTACATTGCATGCATCCAGGAAGATAGCATGCATGCAGATTTCAAGATAGCTAGCTAGTTAGCCATGCAGCCAGCTAGCTGACTGAATCGGGTTAGCTTCTGGACTACGGCAACATGTGCAACATCGAATGCATCAGACGCACCCCAGCCCTGCGCATGACGTCCACCGGGATCACCGTCTCCATCTCCTCTGCGCCTTTAGACAGAATCACCAACGCGCGTTTGCCAGCCATGATCGCGGGAGGAGTACGAGCTGCGCAGCTTTAGCCGGGCCTGGCGATGAGAGCAGAGTCGGTCCTGCACTGTCAGGTTTCCAACTCAGGCCGGGACTTCGATCGCACACACGCCCCCTAAATAACTACGGCAACCCTGTATGGACAAACGATGCAAAAAGAGTTACCCATCTCCGTTCATTTCGTCTTTGACAGCTAGTACCTTTCTGATAAGGCTTCATTCATCCGTTTTGATATTATCCTGTGTTGTATATTATTTCTACAGTTTCATTATTCATATTTCACTTAATTACGATTTTTCAAAATAGTATAATCAAAGCGTCGAAATTAAAGTACTGTTTGTTCACAGTGTTTGATTGTCAATATGTGCACCACCAGGGGGCGGTATGGACACATTAATCCCAGAGCCTGATTAATGCCACAACTACTAAAGAACTATGGCCCTCGTTAATTGTACGAACATACGGCATCTTAGATTAAATAATCAATTTATCTAATTACTATAATCTTGTTAAAATAAGATTATTATATACCAAGCAATGATCTTAAAATTGCATACTTTCAGCAAAGTCGAGGTCAAACCAGTTACATTTGAAATGAATAAGTGAGGAAACAAAACCTGATTAATGCAGACGGTGCAACAGTATTCCCTAAACTCTTACATTTAACTAAAACGTGCACGTTTAGAGGGATTTATTTTCTTTTGATTTTTTATTTCTTTTTGGCATTTTATGAAACAAAGTATGTCTGATTTGGACTATTGCCTGCAACAACCCAGTGATTAAACAAAGAATGTGTCTGCTGGAGTCAGCATGTTTCTTGAGGGCCTGCACGTGGATCCATAAAAGTGGGAATTATTGCACACGTATGCCAGATTCCCTCACTGTACAGCACAGTAATTTCAGATTTTTATTTCTTTTTTTACTTCTCTTTATAAGGCACCTATTTTGAGCATGTGATCACACTGAGGGAACACTTTTTAAAACCAGGTAACCTGGGAAACCCCTGACTAAGGCTCTGAAACCCTGATAATGCAGATTCACCCACTGAACCATCTGTGCACCCCTGCAGACTTAACTGAATCATGGCAGCACCCTCCTTAAAAAAATTACCTCTTTCAAGATTCTGTTCTCAAGAGACCTGTGCCACTTTGAGCCGATTCATCCAGCTCTTCCAGTGCCATGCAGTCCACACAGAAAGCAGGTTTTGGGCTGGAGAGAGAAGTGCTCACGCCAGACTAGCTGCTGGAGGAGGGGGTCTCCACAGACTGGAGCTGGAGCCCTTTCAGCGCACATGCTCCTGGGCTTTAAAGACTCAACCTTACACCCACCTGATGACAGCTGTGTGCTAAACGGAGACCGGTATGCAAGGACCACCACTGTTTGCACAAGGGAGCATTGATTTTGATCCATTTGTACCTTTCCCTAACCAGCCACATTCAGTCATACAAACTGAATTTCAGTGAGGGGGTGGCCACCACATGCTGTTTGAGCAGGTGAAACAGCCACTTCTGATCACTCAGTCTTTCCGCACACAGTGCCTCAGTCTGTAACCAGGTGCACTGTCAGGCCTGACACAAAACTAAAACGTGTGCTTATAAGACATGACAGAAAAAAAATAGGTAGAAAATGCTGCACATAGTTTTAGAAGAGGAGAACTGTGTATAAACTGTATGTAGGAAATAGAAAATGATTCAGATATTCTTCTAGCTTATCTTTCGAGGAAAAATTCGTCAAACTGCAGACACACTGGCAAAAATCTATGTTCACTGGACTCCAGTGAAGATGAACATGTCATATTTCAACATATGTGTATCGGATGTCGTGGGACTCCAGGGTGTTGAAAGGATGTGGGGGGTGTGGGTGGTCTGCTTCCAGTTAGCGGTCCGAGAGGCGGGCTGTCAGAGGGGCCGGAGGGGCCAGTCTACCGCGCTGCCTCTTTCTGATACGAACGCCAGTCGACACCTCCGGGATTCCTCGCAGCGCCCCAGAGCCGAGGGCCGCTAATTTAAACAAGATTTTACACTCAGAAACAACAAGGCGAAGAAACCACAGCAAGGCATGATGTGAACAAGTGTCAGACACTTTGATCTCCACTTGGCAGAACTACAGAACGTTTCTTTTAATTATTATTCAGTTATCTTTCTTCTTGGCTGGTGTGATTCCGCGTACAGTGTCAGCTGGCAGATGGTGATCGTTCTGATGCGTTTTTGGAACCGAACGTCCCTGAGCATTCCACTCTGAGCCGCGTGGCTTATTACCATTTCCCCCACGCACCCCCGATCCCCCCCGTACTGCCCCCTTCCTCCCCAGAGGGTGGGGCTGGTGCAGAGGCGGCTTTATCTAGCCTGAAACAGAGGTCTGCTCGGAGCCCCGAAGGCCTTCCAGAACGTGCCCACCAAGGATTCCGTAACGCACTGTCTTTAAACGGAGCGCGCATAGGCGCGAGACGTCAGAGAATTCCGCAAATTGCTGTTTCTCAGCCGGTAATCCTGTTACCGCTGGTGTGAATGTGAGATGCTGTAAACATGAAAATATAGCATTTCTTTCCAGCAAGTCGGCGCGCAAGGGCCCCTGCGACACGGAGATACACGATGGGCTGCCTGCCCCGGTTACACACGGGCTAGACTGTCACGCCGCTTTGTGGGTACGGGAAGAGATTAAAGCCTTTTAAATGTTTCCAAAAATAAAACGAAACTATTTCTTTGTTGCGCTTGCAAAGCTTTGATAAAGTTGGACGTGTTAACCACAAATTCTTCAACTGTAACTCCTCTCAGACTCCGCTGCCAGTCTCCTGCTTCAGTACTTAAGAAAGGCGCTGGACCGCTGTAAGACCGCGGCACAGAGACGGGCTTCTGCGTGTTTCCCTGCGAGTGGCTCTATGGCTTAATCCTGTGCCTCTCTCAGTAAATGATACACGCAGTGTGAACAGAATGAGCAAGAAGCTTGTAATCACGATCTCATATTGTAGAATAACCTCACACACGCACTTTTATAACTGCAGGAGACCGTATGACAGCTTCCTTAGGAAAAGTCCGCTCAGATCAGACACAATGAGAGCTTGCAGGCTGAGGATCGAACCCTCTCGCAGCAGGTCCTCCAAGTAGCCACAAGATGGCGCTAGCTGGATAAAATATCTGTTCGGGACTGGAACAGGTTAGTTTCTCGTGGGTATATGGTCAATAATGTTGGTATTTAGCAACGCGCAACAACTTTAACAACTTCAGCAGGAGGGACATCATCAGCCACGGCAACATTTTTAAATGACAGCATTCAGCCATGTGATGTTCCATTATTACTGAATGGTTATTTTTCGCTGGCTGTTGGCAGCCTCTCCCTGCACGTGAAACCTTGTTTGGGACAGGAGCTGGCATCATCTAGGGTCCTCACCCCTCATAGTCGCCTGTCCCTCCAATGATTCATCCGCTTCCTATGAAGAGAGGGGGACCCTGGATGATATAGCCCAGGGCTGCTGATGCAGATTACTGGCCATTGCTGGCTAATGACACAACCAAGACTCAAACTTGCAACGTGGTGGCTCTAGGGCTCAGTCTGTACCCAGACCAAGCTCCTTAACCAACTGAACCACCTGGGAGCCCCATATTGCATTATTACGAGGGTAATAGGGTAATAATAGGGTTATAATATATCTCAGCAATGACTCCAAACCAGAGAGAGAGAAACACATTCATCACATAACCCAAATGTGTATCAGTCTTCTTCTCTCTTCCGGTAGAAGGATAACAACATCATTCAACAAAAAGCAGCATTTTTTAAGAATTGTAAGTCCCCCAGGGACAGAGTTTCTGCTTGGACACAGCATTCAAAACTGATCATTTTAAGAGTGTCTATGGGTCTGGGAAAGGAAAATAGTGACATCACAAGAGGAGCGAGGTTATGTTCTGCTCCCAGCAGCCCCTTTGCCCCCCCCCACCCCACCCCCACCGCTGTCCCAGGTCTGCCACAGGTCCCTGTGTTGGGACAGCGACACAGGGTGGAACAGACATGTGATACGCCACCTCTCACACAAACAGAAGTCACCCTTCACACGGGAGCCGTCTTTCAGCATATTTTCCAAAACCTAACATTTGGATCAGGTTGTGCATGGGGTAATATCCTCACCCGCTGCTGACATATGTTGCCAATCAGCCCCCACCCCCAGCCCCCAGCCCCCCTCCCAAACCTCCTTCCTTCTCTGACTGAGATTTACAGCCTCAGAATCCCTGCCTTTCGGTTTCAGAGAGGGGTCTGTGGTTCGGTCTGTGCTTATTCTGTGACCTCTTTGGTTCTGTCACACCTAAGCAGATTCGCATCACTGCCCGGGTCCAGTTCACCTGGCCGTCTGCGTCACTGATTGGCTAAGTTCACGTTTCCATTCATACCTGACCATGTGGAAAAGGCCTCTGTGACCGCCATCCATTCGCCAGGGGAGACAGCAGTCCCTCCCCCTCTCTGGAGTGAGGTGAATGAATCAAACAGGAAAGCGTGTAAAATGTGTAGCAGATACCACGCACCTATTACAAATCTACTTAAGAAGCAAAAACATGAAATCCGTCAGATATATATCAGCATGTCCTTATGAAGAAGTAATGCGTGGCAATACATGCTAAATATGTAATCCAATATTTAGAGATAAAATGCCTTCCTCTTATGAAAATCACATCTGTACAGGAAGAGCTGGCTTTTAAAAGTTCCACACGAACGAATAAAATGGTGTTTACATTTAAACAAGGTTTTTTGCATACTTAATTGAGAAATGTTCTTTGTTAAAAGTTTCAAAAATTGAAGAAATTGTAGTTGAACGAATAAGTGTTTTATGCAATCCTTTATTAAAGAAAAGGAAAATAATAAGATCCACATGAATTACTTCAGTATCACCATGCAAATGGCTAGTGCAGTCTTCAACGCAGTGCCACAGTCAATAATTTTATCAAACTATCAAACAAAATATTTAAAAATATTTAATTGATTTAAGAATACTGTTTTGAGTGTTTTTTAGTGATGCGTTCTCTACAAATGCATCCCTCTGTCTGTGTTCATTCTCCTGCTCCTGCCCGTAGGGCCCAATGTGCTCTTACAGCTGCCTGAGCCACTGAGGAGCCACATTCCAGCCTTTATGGTCACTATACATGGATGATTCTCCTGTCGATATTTTTCATAAGCAGGGTGAACTATATCTTTAAGCTGTGCCACAACATACTTAGTATTTTCGAAACTACATGAATACACTCCTCTATTCATTTTGAGAAATAGTAATGTTTAATATTAAATAACAAAATAAAATAACATTGTACTGAGATAACAGACAACAGTAGATGAGAGTTTTAAGTTTCTGAGAGGGTGGTGTGGAGTTCCTTGTACATTTATACACATTTATGTACACTTATTTCAAGTGTTTATAACTAAAATATATTTGGTATCCCACTGATTATTACAGGAAATGCTTTATTAACTGAAGTGGTTGTTGTCTGGATTTCAGACAGCACTGGACACAGTGTGTACCTTTACACTTCGCAGACAGAGAGGAGAGCGAGAGCATATGACCGAATGTGTTGGAGGAAGGCAGGGACACAATGTTTAAAGGGGTTGGTGTAACAGTGCTTCTTTCACAGGAGATAGGAAAACTTTCCACTGTAGTGCACTAAACTGGTTAAGGACCAGGTTCAATTAGATTAGGAATAATACCCAGAATGCTTTTCCTCTTAATTGAGCAAAAAAAAAAAAAAAAAAAAAACCTCTGGATGTGAAAACCTAAGCCCCAGGCCTCCATACCCTTTCTTTCTGTCTCACGCACACGCACACGCAAACGCACACACACGCTTTTAAGAATCATATGAGTTAATATGTAAGCACAAACAAATATATAATCACTTATTAAAACTGAGAAATTCATCCATCCCCACCCAGCTATAAGCGTTTTTCTCTCCATCTATTAATTCTTTACCCTTTTACAGGGGGAAGTTACAGATCTTGCTTGCCATTATAAGGGTCTCAGTGTATGAAGCTTTCAAAGAATTATCCCTCAGCAAACAGTGAAACAGGCATGACAACATCTCAGGAAAGCAAAATGGGAAAAAGACAGTGTATGAGAAGGCTGTTATAGGTGGGGAATTTTTCCCAGGCTTCAAGTATCATTTCTCATTATCCGCAATTATGTACATATGTGCCACACGCATCTGAATTAAAGATCTTTTAAACTGTTTTCAAATTTCAAATTTGCACTTTAAAAAGAGAGGCAACATTCTTCCAATTTGAAATTTGAAACGCACCATCAACTGTTTTACGCAGATAAGGCTGGGAGTATGTGTGATTCACCAGGGTGAAATAAAACCTTGACAGACTCTCCTTCTCTTCTCCAGCACAGTGGGAGAGAGCAGCAAAAAAGGAAACCTTTGATTCCGAGCCTTTAATATCTGCCTCCATGTGACATCAGAAAAGGTGACATTTTCGTTGCACCATCGAAACCCAACGGCAAGCGTGACGCTGCGAAAATCAATTACCCATGCGTAGCGTTAGGATCAGGATGCTAACCATGTACAGGCCAAGACCAGGCCTCCCCTCTGCCCAGATCCATAGGAAGATCCTCTGTCTTATCCCTGGAAAAATACCATTATAACAATAATAACAGTAATAATAATAAACATTTTCCAATAAAAGAGAGGAGAGGAAATCTCAAGAGAAGCTCAGGAACTTCAGATTGCCTCCTTGTTGATATCGGACTGATTCAGGCAGAGCTGTAGTTTTAATGCAGTGAGTTTCTCAACAGCAAGTAGCAGCGCTACACGCTGCTGAAAATAAGCTGTGAGCAAAACTTCAGCACCAGAGATTTGATTTCTTATAATTAAGTCTGGCTCTCAGTCACTGTGAGGGTAATGGTATAACAGGCAATGCTGAGGAACGGGGAAAAAATGCCTCCCCTAATTGTGTGTGACTGAAATAGAGCCCTTTCAAGGAGAGCATACACAAGCTGTCATGTGAGACGGGGCAGGAAGAGCTTTGAATGAATGTAAGCGGAGACAGTGCAAGATTCATAACATTCCCACCACAGGACCAAGTGGCTGCAGCAAGAGTCGGGGTATATTCATGCAATGAAACGCATGCTCCTCAATTTGTTCTGTCACTGGCAGATTTCCATCAAAGGGTTAAAGGTTTTCACAGACTGTGGCTTATTTAGGCAGAAGGAATTCTTGATAATTAACCTCTTAGAGCTGCCGCCACAAAATTAGATAACTTAGAGCACACAGCCATCGTATAAATGCCAGAGACGGTGCACTGCGCTCCAAGGAAGAGGCTAATGACTGCTCATGGAGTTTGACACGACAGGCCAGAGCTGGGCATGCCGTCCAGAGCCTCTGAAGAATCACACTGATTCAGTTTGTTTAAATTTAAACGGATATTCCGCTCTGTTAAATGGGATGAAAATTGATGTTTCACCAATTGACCAGTGTGGATGTGCCCTCTCTAACCCTCACTTCCTGAGCCGGCCACAGGGGGCACATGTGGGGCAGTGTTCGGGGGGCGTGAGGAGAAAGCTACAGGAGCTTAATCAGGGCCCCACAGAGAAGCGCTCACCACCAAATTAACTGCTAACCTAGAGTTTCCCTCTCTTGCCCCCCCACCTTCATACACATGCACACACAAACACACGCACAAACACACGCACACACGCGCACACACACACATGCACACACACAAACACACACACAAACACAAACACACACGCACACACACACACACGCATACACACACGCACACACACACATGCACACACACAAACACACACACAAACACAAACACACACGCACACACACACACACGCATACACACACGCACACACACACACAAACAAAAACACATACACACACACGCACACACACACACAAACACACACGCACACACAGAGGAACACTCGCCGTTAGCACCACCCTCAGAGTGATACTTCCTAACTCAGTGATACAGAGTAATTGTCACCCTTGGCTCTTCCTCACAAATAACAGCTCATCCTTAGTACAACACATAGAAGTGTTTACTTTCTATCTCCCCAGTAGGGAAATGCGCACCTTCTTCTGGGGGGGGGGGGGGGGGGGGGGGTGCAGGAGAGCAGCGGTATCAGCACTGTGACGAATCTGGTGGCCACCCCAGCCTTGTCTGCCTCATTTCCATGTGTATGGTATCACACAGATGTCAGCGCTCTGAGCTCGGAGGATCTGAGGTGGAGATCCTGAGGAATAATCTCACCCCATTAACAGAGGGTAAACTGCACGGTGCGGAGGTAACTCACTCAGGTTCTACACTTGGCGGTAATCTGACAGTTTTATTCAGCCTGGATGTGCAAATGTGAAATCAATGCTGCATCCATGTCATTGTCGGTCTGAGTGATTTTCAGTTGCTTATACATGGAGAGAACAGCTCAGACATCCCTGGCTAAGGGAGGGGGAGGGGGTACCCTGGAACATCCTGGACAGAACGGAATCTTCAGTCATGTGCTGCCCTCAGGCCTGGAGTGACCTCAGCAATTATTTCATTGTTTAAATTATTTCTGTTCAGCTGTTTCAATATTGCTTTTCTGAAGTATAGATCAAGCGAATGGAAACTGTCTGCTGTTTTTTGTCCTTTTCTCCACCCACTGTGGTGAAGTTGGAGTCAGTCGGAGGATCGTTGTCATCCAAGCAAATCCTAATGAATCCTGACAAATCACAAGGTGGCTGGGAACAGTGAGATGAGGAAACCCAGGCTGACCTACTCACGCCTACTCTCAACAGAACAAAGCCAATTCCATCCTCTGCTATAGACTCACAGTCTTTGTTGTTAGAATACATGACCGGTTTCAGACCCGGGCCACACGGCTCGGCCTGCACTCAAGACAAGTGCCAGGCAGACTGAGCCACTCAGGAGCCCTTTTAAGACTGATCACTGAGGTGATCCCTCCGCTGCCGGCAGACAGGTGTTGTCGATCCCTCACCCGAGACGCAGACGCACACTGTCATCAGACGAGCCGCAGAGGGGGTGTATGCAGGGGGCTGTTTGGCCCAAGTTGTTTTTATTAGCACAGATCAGGCCCGAAGTTCCATTATGGAGACCCCGCCTCCCTCTCAGACACACAGACTTCCCACTAAACCCCCAACCCCCCCCGGTCCCCCAGCTAACCCCCTGTGGTGCTGTATGAAAATACAAGCTCTAGAGGATGTGAGCTACCTCTCTTCCTCTCTCCCTCTCCCTCTCTCTTTCTGTCTCTCTCTCTCTCTCTTCCTCTCTCTCTTTCAGTGGACTCAAGCTCTGCCTCTCAAAACACAGCCCCTTTTGCACTGGAATTCTGCAATTTCCTTTAGCTCCTAAATCCGGCACGTTTCAAGACGACGAGACCTGCACCCGTTTTCAGTGAAAACAAGCCTGGTAATGAGAAAGGGCAGGCCCAGCCTTCACCCTGCCGGGGCGTTAAGCTGTCAGCCTGCCACAGGTTCCAAACTCCCCCTCTCCCGCAAACGGGGGGGGCTACACACCCCTCCTCCTCTTCCATCTATACAAACACGCTGCATACCAGACCAGCAACCCCTAGTGGAGACACATTTCTTCACATTACTGGCATTTCTCAAACGCTCCCATCCAGAGTAACTTACACAGATCACAATTTTTTACATGTTATCCATTTATACAGCTGGATATTTACTGAGTTAATTCTGGTTTAAGTACCCTGCCCAAGGGTACAACAGCCGGGCCCAGCAGGGAATCGAACCGGCAACGTTTTGGTTACGAGTCCTGCTCCTTACCACTATGCTATACCGCGAACCCCAGTGGCACATCAATGTGCCTTACATCTACATACACTACACATGAGACCTGAGTGTATGTGTGCTTGCTGCTTTACAGGTGAGGGACAGTTTGAAGTGTCAGGTTTCCCCTGACTGTGCACCCCTGCGGAATGTAAAGTAAAAATGGCCGTACAGACAGCCCTGCAGAAGGCCAGCAGCTGTAATGAGTGTGCTGGACATTCCCTGACCTGCTGCGACCTGCATGAAAACCCCTGGGTGTTTGAACAGCATAGAGCAGTGACACACTTCAGTCCCTCTCCTTAAGCAAGCTGCAGGGAATCACAGGAATGCCAAGTGGAATTTTGGCTGAAGGTTTTTATGATCCCCCCCCAGAAATTTCATTACCTGAGATGTCAGTGAAAGCATATGAGAGCTGTTTAAATTGCAGGGGCACTGAGTTTTGGACACAGGTGAGTGTAACTGATTCTCTCCACTCAGATGGGATGTCAGGCAGGTGTAATGAGAGGAGGAGAATGTGGTAGGAGATGTCGACACACATACAGCTGCTTGGCACAGAGTCAGGGATCTGGCTGATAGTATGGCCTAATGCAACGTTTCTCAATCCTCTCCTGGCGGCCCACTGTCCTGCGTATCCTCTATCTATCCTTGCTGCTTGATTAAATCAGGTGTGCTCAGCTAATCAAAAGTGCCACTGATGAGTTCAGTCAGGTAGGTAGAGCAAGGATAGACAGAAGATATGCAGGACAGTGGGCCGCCAGGAGTAGGATTGAGAAACACTGGCCTATTTGGCAGCCCTCGGAATGACTCTTGGTACATCTCTGCCTTTACCTAAAATATTCCTTGCACACATGTGTGTGTCTGAGTATGTCTGCATTTGCATATGAGTGTATCTGTGTGTGTGTGTGTGTGTGTGTTTGCATGTGAGTGCATGTGTATTAGTGTATTGTATCTGAGTGTGTATAAGTGTATTGTACATCTGTGTGTGTGAGTGTATTGTAATTGTGTGTATGTATCCGGGTTATTTAAAGCCTCATCCATTCCCCCGAGTGTGATGTGGAGGTTTTCCAGTGTCTGCACTGTTTGTCTGCTTTCTCCCACCATACCCCTGGGAACCGTCCGAAAAAACCTGCCAATTCATCAATGCTGATCTGATGCTGGAAATGACTCACTAACCAGGCTTGCAGCTGCAGGAAAATCAATTATTTGACCCCACTCCATTACACAGTCCGTTTAATAGACACCAGGTGAACCCCCCCGCCCTCCGCCCCCCTCCCGAAAACTCTGACGCTCACACGGTTCCTCAGGATGCCCATTCTGCAGCTGCTCCACACTCACTCGGGACCCGGGCTGCCAGGGGTGATCAAACCCGTGTCCACTGGGCCCCTCTCTGCACTCCCTATCACTCAGAGACTGCAATGAAATACAGCTATTAATTTACCCCCTAACCATGACAAAGAGGGATAGCGCGTAAAAGGCAGCTTGCCAGGGGATACAGGGTTGTTAAAAGGCCAGGGGTGAGAGGCTATAGCTGTCCTGTCATTTATCTGCTGTGCGCTTTGCTGTAGCTAAGACACCATGGGACCTGATGGGCAAGTCTGCAAGAGTCCTGCAGAAAGGACATCACCTTACATTATTGTCATTTAGCAGATGCTCTTATTCAGAGTGACCTACGTTCAGTTGGTTACAGTTTTATCCATTTATACAGCTGGATATTTACTGAGGTAACTGTGGGTTAAGCGCTTTGGCCAAGGGTACAGCAGCAGTGCCCCAGCAGGGAACCATACCAGCAACCTTTACGCCACACTGCTCTGTCCCTATGACTTTAACAGGATTATAATTTATCAGAAATACAATAAACAAATAGAATTATTCTTCTGGCACGACTATATTTTTCAATATTCAACTGGGAAAAAGTGAATTCTTTGGCTACTCTGGCATATAGCGGCTGTGCTGAATGCCTTCGCTTTGTAAGTGAAGCTTGCTGTGCTGGACTTTCACGCAGGCTCTCCCTGCCTGTCTCTCCTCTCTTATTGAGTTTGCAGGGTCCAATTTCCAGCCGGTGGGCGGGGTCCCGGCAGAGGTTGCAGAGGGCCTGGTAGGACATAATGGCTGTGGATGTGAGATCATTAGCCTTGCGGAGCCGGGAGTGGCCGGGCAGAGTGGGGGAGATGCCTGCCGAGCGCTCCACAGGGCTGCTGTGAGCACCCGGGCGGTGAGCACCCAGGCAGGGGGGTGGAGGCCCCGCCCTGTCATGTCACATTCGATTTTTGGAGGTGCTCTGTGGCAGGTTGGCATCATTAGTGACACTTTAACATGGTAATGAGCCCTTTTATTTATCTGCTGAGTGGCTTATGAATGCACAAGGAGCTGCTCTCCAGCTGTGCCCAGGATCAGGGGAGAGAGGCAGAGAGGCGGGGGGGGGGGATCAGCTGGGAGAGGGCCCAGGGTAGGGGGTCTGCAGGATGGGGGGTATTATGGATTGGGGCAGAAAGCAGAATTACTCCCCCCCATCTCCCATAAGCCTTGACCCGGCTACCTTACGGTGCTGAACTGAAACTGTATTTAAGCACTCGCTTCCTTCCCAGTCACTGATTTGCAGTGCTGACAGGCCAGACAGCTGCACTAAACGCATTACACAGTGGTACCCACACCCTCAGGGCAGAGGAGCACATTCAGATCCTCAGAGCTGTGTGGAGATGTGAGCATCACAGCGTTCATTAATCACTGCATTTTTCAGTGTTTAAACAGATAATCAGCATTCAGTGAGAGAGGAATTATAAGGGAAACCATGTGGAAAAAGCACAATTTAGTGTATTATTACCATGATGTAGGGATGTTTACAGGATCCTAAAACTATTGTGCATTTTGATGTACTTATTGAAGACCATTAGACATGACTGTCAGTCAGTGTAGAGAATCTGGGATTAAGTCCATTTTTAGAAATAAATCTCTCACCAGACACAAAATAAAGAAGATACTGGTAAACATTTGAATGGTTGCTATGGGCTGTCGCCTGGATTTGAGGGGAAGCCGTCAGAGCAGGACAGGCAGTAGATGAGAAGATGATCTGACCGTGAACCCTCACTCTGCAGTTCGTGTGCTCCCCAATCTCAGTTGCTGTGCCTCCAAACTCCAGATAGCTGGAGCAGAAGCTCTACCGGAGAGGTTGCTGTGCCCATCCTGTTTGAATTCAGAGCTGACAGACGAGGTTTTTCCCACAGTGAGGTTTTCTATAAGACCCCTCGTGATGGCCATTCGGCCTGCCCCACCAGGTTTTCCACACGGGAATAATAATGCTCCCTCCCTTTAATTTTCCCTCCAAAAAAGCTGAAGCTGAGAAATTCACCCGAACTTCGGATCTCACGCGCAAACCTTACCGTCTCAAGTTCAAAGCGCATCTGTATTCAGGAATAAAAAAACACTTCTGCTGATGAGCAGAATAGAGGTGTGAGAAATGCCGTGGGGGGGGGGTGGGGGGGTGTAACTCAGGAGCCGATATCTGTGGTTAGATATGATTCCCTCGATAAGGAGCTGTAATTTGTTTTTTAGAGATAACTCCAGGGGCCGCCAGGCTGAACAGCACTAATTTACCATTTGTTTTCTTCTCTCTTCTCTTTTTTCCACATTTTTATCTTGCCCATAGAAGGGTTTTTTTTTTTTTTTTTATCTCTGGTGATTTTCTCTCTTTTTCATGTGCCTGAACCAGAAGGTGAGATCACAGGCCTGCAGAAGGCAGAGTGGCATGTTCTAAAGCTACAGACTAAATACAAATATTTGAAAATGTATTTCACGCTCATTATGTCAGGTTTCATGGCCCGAGAGCAATCCTGAGCTGCTGCCGGGATGCCTTAATTTGTATAGAAATTGTAATCATTTGTTCATTTCAAGGTTAAAATTGCATTTTTTAATTTAAATTGTATCCTGTGTGATAGGCTATTATCTGGAGAAATTGTCTCCATGTATGGAGGTCTGTGCCCAGGTGTCACGCGTGTTAGAGGGCCACTTACATTCAGAGAGGATCTGCACGCGTCTCCTGAGAGACCAGCCAGGCCTCGGTCTGATATGTAACGCTGCTGCTGTCTCCATTCTGATACATTTCACTTATTAATATTAATTAGTCCGGAAGCTGATTTTTATATGTAAATCATAACAGGCTTTGCCATCTTCATCTCAATCTCTTAGATTTGCAACTTTTCTTTCTCATGTCCTGTTGTTCTGTGATCTGTGATGTGGCTGAGTGATGATAGGGGGAGGATTGTGTGTGTGTGTGTGTGTGTGTGTTTGTGTGTGTGTGTGTGTGTGTGTGTATTCACCCCTGGAGAGCTTGGTTTGGGAAGTGAGGGAGGGGACGGAAAAACTCAGAGACTCTAAGAGACATGTCTCAGCTGTGCCTGACTTGGACCCTAAACCAAAGCCAGTCCCAACCTCTACAGTCATGTGTGAGGGTCATGATTTTTGCATTGTGTGTCCATACCACACTTTATACCTGGCTGAACATCAGTGCTACTGATTTACTGCCAGTATTAGTACAATATTACTGAACTCGACATCAGTCCTATTATTAGAGATGAAATATGAATGTCATACACTAGTAATAAATCAAAAGTCAGGATGGCTTAGCAGGAAGAGAAAGGTGTGGGGGCAGCAGTGGCTGATGGGAAAAACACCACTGAGTACAAAGGGAAACAGCTTACCGTCGGGCAGTGGGTCCGAAGGGTGTGAGGACTGAATGAAGAGGAGCTGGATGGCTCCTCTCTCACATGCAGAGGATTATTCATCTCACTTGGCAACCGGACAGTGAGGGTTTGGACGACATGCTGCTTCATGTGAAAGTAAGAGAGAATTATAATCAATTACATTTTGCAATATAAAAGAACTGGGTCAAACAGAAATCCTCTGGAGCAGGAATAAAGCCAGGAGGGGGAAAAAAAGAAGGAAAGTGAAATGAGCAACATATGGAGGTAAAAGGGTGTAGATTCTCCTCTGTAAAGCTCTCACACTTACCGCTCCTGCTGTTAGCCCCTCCTGCTCTCCGTCTGTGTGTCGGCTGGTAGAACACAGACTCCACGCAGATCACACGGCGGGTACACACGATCTGTGCCCTGGAATAAAGGTGGGACTTTCAGGAGATTTCTGCACACCGAGCCCTCACAGTTCAGGCTGTGCTTTCAGCGCGTGGAGGTTTCACTACATCCTCTCTATGTGCGGCCGGTATAATTTCAGTGCAGTGAGTCTGTACTTTCAGTGAGCGTGATTTTCACCACAGTGAGGCTGTATCCCAGTGATTATAATTTTCACCACAGTGAGGCTGTATCTCAGTGATGATAATTTCCACCACAGTGAGGCTGTATCTCAGTGATTATAATTTTCACCACAGTGAGGCTGTATCTCAGTAATTATAATTTTCACCACAGTAAGGCTGTATCTCAGTGATGATAATTTTCACCACAGTGAGGCTGTATTTCAGTGATGATAATTTCCACCACAGTAAGGCTGTATCCCAGTGATTATAATTTTCACCACAGTGAGGCTGTATCTCAGTGATTATAATTTTCACCACAGTAAGGCTGTATCTCAGTGAGAATAAGTGTAACCACAGTGAGGCTGTATCTCAGTGAGAATAAGTGTAACCACAGCGGGTCTGTATGTTCAGTGGGGACAGGCCTCACTATTTTACTCTAAACCTCTCCAGACAGGCTGACTGAATCTGCCATTGTGGGACATTTTATCCTCCTACATGCTTTGAATCGATTAACACTTGCAGAAAAGAGGCAGTTATGGTTCTCAGAATGTTGTCTTAGTGATAGGACATGGCTGACAGGACCAGACAGACATCGAACTGAGACCAGACCAGAAGGGGTGTCATAGAGCTAAAGGATAAGCAGTACTTACTGCATACATGTCAAAAGAATAAACACTGCAGTATTCCAATATAAAAACACAACTCTTAAAGAAAAATCAAAAAAGCAAACTTACCTCCTGCAAGTCTGAAAGAGGCAATGACTTCCCAATAACTTAAAGGAAAAAAACAGCTGCTTCCAGTTTAATTCCTGCTGGTATAGCTTCGCCCTCCAGGTATTGTCCCGTCAAATGGTAACATCTTAGAATGGATTAGTACACCCCAGCCATTATCTATATAGCTCACTCCATTACATGAAAAACTGAGCCTAATCCAGGGCCAGGGGAACGATCCCTCCCTTGAAATATGATACAGAGGTGTTTCATCTGTGAACATCTGAATAATAAATGCATGTGAACGCACAGTTCAGAAATATTAGGAGATTACTTCAACATATAAACATACTGATTCTCTGATGTGTTAAATGTTGAATGTCTGACATAAAAAGTAAACAAACAAGCTGTCATTTGGGGAGGAAATATTGAGGTATATGTATCATGCTTATTCACCATAGTGTTTTGTGGCAAAAAAAAGCATTTTCCTCTGTCAACAGAGAACACAGCATACCCAAAGCTCCCGTGCCGGAGTGCTGGGATTCCTCAGAGCCCTGAGCTTACCACAGAGATCCCCCGGGACTGATCACCCCTCACACCGACACCGCTGCGGAGCACACGCACCCGGCCCACCCCTCACACCGACACCGCTGCGGAGCACACGCACCCGGCCCACCCCTCACACCGACACCGCTGCAGAGCACACACACCCGGCCCACCCCTCACACCGTCACCGCTGCAGAGCACACGCACCCGGCCCACCCCTCACACCAACACCGCTGTGGAGCACACGCACCCGGCCCGCCCCTCACACCGACACCGCTGCGGAGCACACGCACCCGGCCCACCCCTCACACCGACACCGCTGCGAGGCACACGCACCCGGCCCACCCCTCACACCGACACCGCTGCGAGGCACACGCACCCGGCCCACCCCTCACACCGACACCGCTGCGGAGCACACGCACCCGGCCCACCCTTCACACCGACACCGCTGCAGAGCACACGCACCCGGCCCACCCTTCACACCGACACCGCTGCAGAGCACACACACCCTGCCACACCGGACAGAACTGGCAGACCGGAGGATGTGGGGAACGTTCTGGACTGCAAACAGCGCAGCTGGGAAGAGTGGCACTCCTCTCGCACAGACTGGGCTCGCTCTGCAGCCGTGGAAAGAGTCTCAGCAGGCCGCTGAGTCTCAGAGCGCCTGGGTCAGAGCAGGAGAGTCACAGTCACTCTGAAACTGGCATCAGTGTGAGCTCTGTGTCAGTGCTGGTGCTATTTCGGTGTTGATGTTGCGAGGTGACTACAAAAGCAAATGAATTGGAACCGTGGAACCTTGGAACTGTGGAACCATAATGGAACCACATGACCTGTGGGTCTTACTCAAACAAGACCATCCACTTCTGTTGGCATGACAAAATTATGGCATAAATTATGCCATGATAATGTACACACATTCCGAATAGAAATTATAATAAAATAAAACACGGACGTGATGTGAAGCCCGGAGGATGGGCTTCACACGATGCTGAAAATATCCCAGTGTTGGTTAGCAAAAGGGTGAGAGGTGGGTTCCACACACCGTAAGCATTTATTCTCTTCCTAATTTGTTTGCTTTAAAAACACACACACAGTCCAACAGCTTGAAAAATAAGTTTTGTGTCAGTCCTTTTCAGAGCAATGTTACACCCATTTACATCAACTGTTTTCCTAAAGATGTGGCAAAGTCAGCTGCACATCAGTCTTGCATATTTGGCTGTGCACATTCAGCTGTGCACCTGTTCTGTGTATTTAGCTGAGCATATTTGGCTATGCATCAGCCCTGAATATCCAGTTGTGCATTGTCTCACAGTTCTCTAACATCCTGATTCAGTCCAGGCAAAGGAAGGAGGTCCCAGCTCCTCAGAGGTGGAAAGGTGCACTTTTACGTAGATTTGCCTCAGTGTATCTGAGATAGTGCTGCTGTTCATCCACAATCACTAGCTCTGAATCCAAACTGTTACATCCTATCTAACTCAAAGAGGAGAGAACCCACAGGAGTCCCTGAATATGTAAACATACCACTGACCTTGGATCAGTCTCAGAGTCACGGCCCCCCTTCCTACTGCTACATCATCACTTCCCCCAGGTGTCAGGTGCAGGTGTTGCACCTGTTTATTTACAGGTCATTAACACATGGAGAGAGGGAGCTGATTGGAAGTTTTTATTGAAGTATTTCTTGCTTTCCATGAGCAAACTTGATACACTCTGCATTTTGTTAAATAAATCAATATACAATAACATATCTAAAACCAAAATTAAAAAAAGAAATGTGAGAAAAGCATCATTAAGAAATAATTCGGTACAACTCAGGTACGTTTGTAAGACTTCCACAGTTCATCTGCTCAATCCACTAATACACAGCTTTTGTCTTAGTCTAAAACGATCTTCGTGAGTAAACAGTACACAATACATACAGTCTGCTGAGTGCTTTCACCTGTGGAATGCTAAAGAAATTGTACCTGACACCAGCTGTGAATACTGCTCAAATGCTCCAGCACTTAGCATTACACGCTCCAGTGCAATGGCTTCAGGGAGTGACATTGTTCACACACTGAGAGGGCGACCTCTGAACTCTGGCCTTTCACTGCGGATATGATTCTTTCATAGCACCCAGTGAATCTGAAGTGCAGGTCAATGGCAAATCTTGTGTGCTATGAACAGTACACAGACCTGACACAGAGAGAAGCCCTGAAATTGATCAAAAAGTGACAGAATGTTCCAGAATCCATTTTGGTCAGATCATTTCTAATAGTGGAAAGTTTGTAACAAGCTATTAGGGGATGTTTAAAATTAATGTGATACAGTTTAAGATTAATCATGCAGTTTTCCATTCATTCCACTTCCATTTGGAGGTATCTAACAATGACAACATTATACTATTTTTATTGTGTGCTTGCCCACTGAGCTGCATTGAATGGGTACTGTCCTCAGGGGGAATTATGGGTAACAGAATGATTAGGCAGTGTCAAATCTATTAACAGCAACCATTCTCTGTTTCCCTCAAAGATTATAAAGATTCAAATTGTGCTTTTTGTTATAATTTTACAGTGTACAGTATTACCAAAGCAGGGTAACTCTCTCACACACACAGACCCACACATACAGACACATAATTGCGTGCACACACACGCACGCACGTGTAGGCGCACACACACACCTGCACAAACGGGCATTAGCTGTCTTCAGCAAGGTCCTCTTTTTAAAAGCACTCATTCGCTTCCTCAGTCTTGCCTCTCTAAGCAATGACCACTTCTAAGCGATCCTCATTGGCTGGGGATGAGGGGATGGGCAGGCAGAGTCAAACTCCTTTAATTCCCAGATGAGTCCACAGGGCTAGACTTCCCACGAAGTGTTCAAGATCTTCAGGAATGTCAACTTC
>NC_050588.1:39172500-39182500 GCF_013368585.1 Megalops cyprinoides | reverse complement strand
GGGTCTGTGAGAGGGGTGCTAGGGTGTGGGCTGAAGCACCAGGAAGGGGGATGAAGGAGAGAGGGAGAGCAAGATTGAGGCCGGGGGAATGAATCACATCACTGCACCTGTCAGAGTGGCATGTGGAACTAACAGGAAGCACAAGGGGGCAGCTGACCTCTGACCTCTGACCCCAGCCTACCAGGGCAGGGCCACAGTAGTCTGGAGACCAGCCCTGAGCTTGTGACCCGATGACCATGTGACCTCACACAGGGAGTGTTCACTATCCTACACTAGCTGGTCCAATCATTGGTTGCAGCCTCACCTCCTGAGAAACAGCCAATCGGGAGTGACCTGCATCGCAGCATATGCTTCAGAAGGCATATCCGCTGCCAATCAAAATCATTGGTGCCATTCTCACTTTGCCAACATAATCAATACATTAAAAATCCATTTAAAGAATGACAAAACAGAAATGTGAAACTCAGACACCAGTATGATGTGAGTATTGGTGCCGCGCTAAATTACAATTGATGACCAGATTACGAAGCACACTGTATAATGTAAATGTTTATCATGTTTTATTAATTCCTCGCATTAATTACATAATCTATCAGAGGCTGTTAGCAGGAAAATTATGTGGCTTTGGTACTCAACAGGTAAATAGTTTAGTTTTTTAATGTATTCTGCTGAAAGTGGTCTTAATGATAAGAGTTGAACAAGTTTTCTTGATTCATGTTGAAATCAGTGGAAATCAGCACTGAGCTATTTTTTTCCCCACGGGTAGAAAAGTGATTACCCTAAAGTATATCAACTTAGTAATAATAATAATAATTGGCAGTGGAAAAAATGCTGAAACTGAATTTTCCCATTTTCTTTATCATAAACCCATTTAGTCTTTTTTGAACAACATCAGAAATAAAGATTAATGATTACTTCTGAATGATAGCTACGTGGATGAAATTAGGCAGAGACTGACTCTGATCCCTTCTGAAGGGAGAACGATCCCAGGAGCTTTTAAAATAAACACCTCAGGTGCATGTGCGCGTTTGGTAAGTATTCAAGATGTGATCAATGCAGACGCCTTTTAAAGAGGCAATGCAATTCTCAATCTAATAGCCGATTGGTCTCAGTCAGGCCCTGCTGAAAATCCTCTCCCCTGGGATCTGCTGAGATTCGTATTGGCTGCCTGTGAGAGATGCATATGAATCTCACTACCGCATATTCGGTGTTTATCAGGACACAGCAGCCCAGTGTGAACAGGAAACGTGGCTCTCTGCACGCAAACACCCCGAGTCGAACGCGCCCTTTCATCTGAGAGAGGGGAAAAGCGCATCCTCTCTGCGGGGGGAGGGCCCCCCTATCGCTGCCCCCCGACTCCCACAGCCCTGCTGGGGGCATGGAGTCACCGCGTCCGCTGCCTCTCTGGGTGTTTAACCCCGAGGTGATGCAAAGCAGTGGGAACCAATCAGACCCCTCCAGCAGACACATTACACTGACAATCACAGCAGTGCTTTGAGAAGCCATCCTACACTGGGTAATTCAACCAGCAGCACACACTAATCACAACCCCTCAAAGTCACCAACATTTTATCTGCCTTTGTGTGGGACGTCTGTGTCGAAAAGTTTTATCTCTTAAAATGGCTATGTAATACAGTGCTGGAATCATAAATACCATATACACTATATGGACAAAAGTATTGGCCACACCTGTTTTTGAGGGTTTGGGCTAGGCCCCTTATCTCCAGTGAAGGGCAATCTTAATGCTTCAGCATACCAAGACATTTTGGACAATGCTATGCTTCCAACTTTGTGGCAACAGTTTGGGGAAGGCCCTTTTCTATTCCAACATGACTGTGCCCCAGTGCACAAAGCAAGGACTATAAAGACATGGTTTGATGAGTTTGGTGTGGAAGAACTTGACTTGCCCGCACAGAGCCCTGACATCAACCCCATCGAGCACCTTTGGGATGAACTGGAATGGAGATTGCGAGCCAGGCTTCTCGTCTAACATCAGTGCCTGACCTCATAAATGCTCTACAGAATGAATGGGCACAAATTCCCACAGAAACACTCCAAAATCTTGTGGAAAGCCTTCCAAGAAGAGTGGAAGCTGTTATAGCTGCAGAAGGGGGACCAACTCCATATTAAAGTATATGTATTTGAATACAATGGCATTACAATGTAATGGTCAGGTGTCCGAATACTTTTGTCCATATAGTGTATATTTATGAATTACAGGTTGTACCTGTTATATATCTCTGATCCTGACAGGCTCTGAAGCAGAGATGTGTGTTGCAGCTGGAGGGTCTCTCTTTTTTGAGGTGAATAAACAGAACAGCGCTTACACTGCTGTGATACACCCCACACCCTCTGATTTCTCCTGTATAGACTTTCACCTGACCAAAGCTAACTGTCTTCTTCATAACTGTATTGCTGTTACAAACCTGAACCTACACATGATAAACAAACTTCCAGACAACTTCTGAATAAATGAAGCCATTCTGGACCATCGGTGTTTCCCACCCAGAGAGTGTCAGCCTACAGAGGTACAGCAGATACTCCTGCGAGGCTAACAAGGCCATTGTACAGATGCTGTTTTCTCCCAGCTGTGCAGCCTGGCCCTGGGGGGTCTGAAAAATCTCTTTCCCTATGATTTCTTGAAAGAATGACAAGATGCCTTAAGAGGAATAATAATTTAGTCTGAAAGCACTCTGCCAGTGGGCATCACTCAAATTCCCCTGTTTTTATGCATGTTTCCTTGTTTTTTCCTCAATCTTTTTTTAGTTTTTTTTCCAAATTGAAATGGTGCGTGTCTTTAAAATAAGGCCTAAATAACAATTGTCTCCCGCACCCGGCTGCTCTCTGATATGGATGTGAACAGGTGGATATGAACAAGTTTGTTCTTTCTTGTGATGTGTTGATGGTTGATGGCAACATGAGCCAACATTGTGTCACATGGGTTTTAACGAGGTGGGGCACTTCAGCCCACCCCCCTGCCACTCTGCTCTATTCAGGTGCCCCAGAGCCTCCTCAGAGATGGGACCCAGAGCCAAAGACTCCACACAGTATCATATAGAGAGCAGCTAGCCTGGCAGCTTCAGCGATGTAGGCCTCCTGAGTGTAATTCCCCCCATTTTAAAGTGGCCGTGCTGCTAATGCACCCCCAGAGAGCCGTGTGAGTGCCCTGCCCTTATCTCCCACAGACAGTCACAGGGAGCCTCGGAGAGTGTGCGCCGCGTGGGCTAGCAGGCCCGGGGACACGGATCAAAGGGAGGACCAGGAAGGGCGACCACGCCTCTGCTCCCCCACCAGTCCCAGACACTTGGGTGGTTCAATCCCTTCAATCCCCCACCCACTGCCCCTCAATGTCAAATGCCCATTAGCGTCCCTCGCTCCAAAACACAGCGGAGACAGTTTTCATTTCTCCTTCATCCCTCTAACTGTGGAAGACACCGCTGATCCACCTCTCAGTGACAAAGGGGATTTCTTCTCCTTCTTCATTCTCTTCTTCTTCTTCTTTGTTCTTTTCTTCTTCTTCCTCCTCCTCCTCCTCTTCTTCTACATCATTTTAATGGCAAGGCCACGTTGACTTTTATCAGTATCTCCATTTGAGCCCAAATCTGATGCTGTGATAAGGTGACATGCTGATATACTTGTAATGTAATTCGGCGTTTTTGCTCTTGCAGGAGATTACTGTAATGTGCTCATAAAAGCGCCTTCTCCCAGCCCAGCTTAACTCCATTTTTACATTTAATGCATTTCCATCGATAATGCTTTAGTCTGGCAGCGTCTAATTGCTAGCTTTCCACATGAAAGTCAGTCATAAGCCATTTTGGAAAAATTACATTCCAAATCGAAATATCTTATTCAGACGTGACATCTTACTTTCCACATGATTTAAGTGAAACGATCTCAGAAAAACTGAATACCACAGAAAAACATGCAGTAAAATCTGCATCTTTAACACGTTAATGTTAATTTTCTCCACCGGGTATGATGAAAGCAGTATCCTCAGTGGGCAGACAAGGATGGTGAATTGAATAGGTGCATGGTGCAGACTGTGTACATGTCACATATTTTTGTATGGTTTATAATATTCTATTTTTAATCAAGCATTGTAATTACGAAGCGCGATAGTCTCTGCCGTGGGGGGTCTGAGCACGCTTTATTCTTAAACACAGCTGGATCATAGAGCGCTAATAAAAGTACGCTAATCCGCTGTTATTCGCAGGGGATACATTCTAGAAATTACTGCGAATATGGAAAATCTGCTAATACCATTAATGTACTAATTAATGCCGTTTACTTAACTTTTCCTGAATTGGGATGCAGCGATGCATTAATAAAAAAAAACAGAAATAATGCACGCGGGACGCAGTGGGAGTGCGTCGTGGCGCAATGCGAGGTTCACGCTGGTTTCCGCACTGCGCTGCAGATGCGCTGAAGAGCACAAACACTCCAAACTGCATCACGAAACCATGAATAACGTGAATTAATGTACACTCTACACAATGGCCCTTTCCTCAGGATAGCAATTTACCAATTCCCTGGTCGGCTTTGGAGACATACTGCTGCACGACCGTTTTCATTACGGGCAGCTCGCAGGAAATCAACAGAGCGTTACTGTTGTGACGGACGATTCCACAATCTCCCGCTTGGAAAGACAAATATGAAAGAAAAATATTCCCGAACAAATCGCCATGCACCCTTTTCATACACCACCATATGCATCCATATGCATAGAGACACTTGTTCAGCTTCAGGTCATTTTCGTAAAAGGTACCATCTCCAGCTGATGGCATGTCCTATAGTTTACAAAAGTGAATAAAATCTGGACTGCCTCTGAAAAATGTATCCTCAGCGAACACGTTTGCACTTCATTAAATGATTAATTAAATTATGAATCACATGTGGCACCAGGATATGAAATGCGTGCTAAAAATCAGCCTTTAAACGTTGGTTCACCGGGGCAAACTTAAATTACGTTTCTCGTTATAAAAATCATTGATCATTTGAAATAGCCCTACACACATTTGCCATTCGGTTTTGTACAGGGTTTTCCACCCAATCCTAAATAACCATGACATTGTTTTACCCAGAATTCCAGTCTGTTGTGGTATCAATCCAATATCCAGTCTCTCAGAGAAATGAGACTTAAACATTTAGGTAGGGAGGTGTGTGTGTGTGTGTGTTGGGGGGGGGGGGGGGGGTCACAGGACATGTCATTGTCCTTAGCAGGTCAGACCTGGTACAGCCATCATCCGCCACGGCAGCAATAAGCGCAGTTTTCGTGAGGTGGCGCCGGTAATGGGTCGGTGTGCGGGGGTTTGGCAGGGGACGGAATCGGAGAGGACATGCGCATCTGCGGGGATTACCGCCGCGCCGCGATCCCATTACCAGCCCCACCGCCCCGAGAGAAACCGTTTACCGCAAATCACACACCTCACTCACGCCATACCGGCAAACCAGCGCACCATCAAACCCAGACAGAGACAGCGCAGGTATAAACACACAGACACACAGAAATACACACACACATCACCTGCAACAGATGTCTGAAAACTGCAACGGCACGTGACTCAGAGAGAGCTGGTGGGTGTGAATGTAGCCTAAAGCGGCCAGTGACCCCAGCAGGATAGGGCTGTTTATGGCTTTACTGGGTGCTCAGCAGCTACGACAGCGAAGCGGGAGGGAAGATTCTAAACTATGACTGACAGCCATCCCAACCCCATGACTCCAAACTTCCCAAAAAATCTTTCAGCTGCAAACATCACCCCAAATTATTGTTACTGTTATTGAAAATACTTTGTGACAAACAGAAAATTGCTCTCCTAATGCAGTTTTGAGATGTCTCCTCCTGCAATACTGAATATAATGACCACTGTCATTGACAAGCTAAAAGGAATGAAATGAACATAAGTTCAAAAATACACTACAAAGTAAAAGAACTGTTTAATTTAAAGAACTCAATGTTAAAAATTATTTTTAAAAATCTAGCATAGCTACTTTTTAAAGCTGGAGGCACTATCTGTAACATTGATGAAAAGAATTAGTATAATTTTTATCTAATGGATAAGAAAGAGGGAGACATTTCAACAGTGAGAATTAATACTCATATTAATATAGAGCCAAGCCATGTTCCTGACATTTCTGCAGGTCTGCACTGATTGCATTAGTACTTAAACCCGCTCCAACACAATTTACAACCAGCCCTCAGTGGTAACGCCAATGTGATCCTCTACCTCTCCATTGTTAATAAAAATCCCCTTTTTGGGATCAAATCCATTATTATTTCCTCTAAAGAAAGGCAGCAACCACAGAATCTCTCAAACTGACATTCAGAAACATCTGACACAAAAATGCTCCCAGTAGATCAGGTGCGGATGGAGGATGCAACACACTGTGCTTCACTTTCAGCTCCTTCCACACCATCCAATCATTTTTCTGCTCATTAGCACTACAATGTTAATGCAAGTGAACACAACTGTCAAATATTGGTGAGTAATTGCATGCAATTAACTCTTCTTCATTGATATGTATCTACACCAAATTGTACTGCGAGCAATTCGGTGGTATATATGTTTGAGCATACTGTTTGAGCATACTTTATTTAATGGCCGTGCAGATCTAACTCTTTATAGTGCCACAGTAGTCTTATTGCACTGTGCAAGTGAGGAAGTATTGACATGTGTTGATATCTCCACAAGCATAGCCACCCTCTGAAGTGGAGTGAAACACACACATTCACCACATTCATCTTTTCAGGGTATGTTTGTAAGTTTGCAGCCTCACGCAATTAAGATTTCAGTCCTGACTGTACCTACCAAGATGAGTTATTTAAATTCAATTTATTTAAATTTGTCCACTTGTTTCCAAATGTTGTTCAGATAGTGTATGAGGAAAAGGCACATGATGGGAAGCCAAAATCTGTTTGGATATCAATCGTTTCTTAATATGGGAGAAACGGTCAGACCAGCTGGATATTTCAGGCATGCATGTCAATGTGCACAAAGCCAGCTAAATACAAAAATGCTTCAACATTAAGCTTTTATAAATATAAAGGTTATCATATCACATATATGGGCTGTATATAGGTTAACATTTGCCAAAGTGATTTTGCACCCTTGCCCTCTGACTCCAGACTAACCTGTGGGGACAGCCCATTGCTGACCGGGTTCATGTGGTTGCTGGAAGCTGATTGGCTCATGAAGGTGTCAGAGTAGCTGGAGAAGCCGTGGCGATTGGACGAGAGGCCGTAGGCGGAGCTGCTGTCAGTGGGCAGCCCTCCCTGGTGCATGGATGAGGGAGGCAGGGGCTGCGGCCTGTGCAGAGTGCTGCTGCCGTCTGGAGGGAGAAAAACCTGCCTGAGTGAGGGGGGAAGCACACACACACACACACACACACACACACACACACACACACACACACACACTCACACACTCGCACACGCACACTCACACACGCACACGCACACGCTCACACACACACACACACACACACACACACACACACACACACACACACGCACACACACACACTCACACACATATAAATACACACGCACACGCACACACACACTCACACTCACACACTCACACACTCACACATACACACACACTCACTCACTCACACACACACACATACACACACACTCACTCACTCACACACACACTCACACACTCACACACACATACACACACACACACACACACACACATACACACACACTCACTCACTCACACACACACACACACACACACACACACACACACACACACACCTCCAAACCTTAACCACAAACCAGTTTTAACAGCTTTTTAACAGCCCCAACAGCTGAAAGGAGAAAACTTAAATGAAATATTATAAAGATATTATCTTATATGGATAATGGAGCCAGAATTTTAAAAATGCATCAAATATTAAAGCATCTCTAGCACAAAATATTTGTTCTGAAATTGAGTCATAAAAAGTGGACAAAACACCTGTCAATTTTATATAATATTTGGGCTTTTTTCTGTTTCAAAGTCATACATTTTAAGATATATTAACCAGGAAAGTGTATTTGTGCCTTTTGAATCGAGCCATGCAATTTATGCTAATGTGTATTTAGTATCATGCTAAAATTATCATAATTAGTGGGAAATTTGCATATTCTCTTCTAATTGATATGTTTGTTGGAAAATGCCATTTTTGCATATCCATTCACTGCATTACCGATTAGGGATTTAATTAGTCTTACTTATTGATCATGTGTAGATCAGCATGAATTGAGGTACAAACGTGTAGCCCAGAATGCCAGCGGTTAGCCATGCAGATCATAGAGGAGGAATTACGCCTGAACATCTGAACAAAGACACCGCGCTTTCAGAACAGCACAGAGAAGATCCTCTCCTCATCTGCCTACGAGCAGCTCTGTATTCAGTCGGTAAGAGCAGCTGAATATATTTAAATACCAGTGTAAAAATTAAGTTGTATTGAAGTTAGGGTATCACAGCTGGACCGGAGAGATCCAAATGAGTCAATGTGTCTTACCCTGCGACAGTGTGGTGGGGGGGTAGGGAGACTCCGAGAGCTGGTATGTAGACAGAGTTGCCATCCCAGTGGTTGGGAAGCCTCCAGGTAACAGGTGATTAAACGCTGCCAGCTGATTGGCTCCTGCCTGCTTGCGCCACCTGGCCCGCCGGTTACTGAACCACACCTGGAGAAAGAGAGGAGCAGGAGGTGAGAGTAACGCATGCCTCTCGTATCACACGGCGGGACAAAGGCCAATCAGAGGACAGAGGGAAATCCACCGGGCTGCTGACACTGGGCTTTAGTGTAGACATTTTCAACCACAATACGAAGCAGCAGAGGGGAAAAGGACAGCTGTGCAAGGCTGCACTGTGCCGGGGGCCTGTGTTTCTCTCCTAGGGGGCTGATGCTGTGAGCTCTGAGCTGCGCACAGGGCTCCCCTGGGCCTCATCAGAAAAGCACAGTCATTAAGGGGTCAAAGGTCAGCCAGCTGCCCGGCCTAACACATCTCAAGTGCATTTGGGAACCTGCAGGAACATTTAAAAGAAGGAAGGGCTGAGAGAAGGAGCAGGCCTTAAAGGAGGCATGCACACACACACACACACACACACACACACACACACACACACACACACACGCGCGCCCGCACGCGCACGCACACACACACACTCATGCACGCACGCACGCACGCACGCACGCACGCACACATACACACACACACTCAAGCACGCACGCACACACACACACACACACACACGCATGCGCACGTGCACACACACACACACACACACACAGACATGCATGTGCACGTGCACACACACACACACACACACACACACACACAGACATGCATGTGCACGTGCACACACACACACACACAGAGACATGCATGCGCACCCACACACACACACACACACACACACACACACACACACACACACACACACACACAAACGCACGCACAAACGAATGTAATTCTCCCTTTTTGCAGGCTGTGTCCTGCTCTCCCAGTGCACACTGAAGACACAGCTCTTCCACGCTCACCTGAGCACCTGAAACACTGCCACCTAAAGAAACTTCTCATGACTAAAACTATCTCCTACTAAACTATAAAAATTTTTAAAAATGTAATGGTTTAAAGCACTCGTTAGCTTTACCTGCTACTTTGTGCTTTGCCTGGCCAACCTTTGGAACTTCGTCATGCAGCGCGTCTAATACTGTTGACTCTGTATGGGTTTTTGCTTGTGTTGTATTGTACCTCACCTGTAAGTCACTTTGGATAAAAGTGTCTGCCTAATGAATAAATGTAAAGGTAATATTAATAAATGTAAATGTAATGAAATGTAAATGTTGGAGGCAGAGACTGCATCTCTGCTGTTTCATTGGTCCAATTAGCATAAAAACAACACAGTGACCTGTGCCTCACTGGTGACCGCATTTCTTCATGGTGAAAAAGATAATACTGATATCAGAAGGCATTACACTACAGTAAAAGGGTTAAAACAAT